>NW_025064470.1:0-4679 GCF_018152265.1 Drosophila ficusphila
AGTTAACAGCGTGGGTGCCAATGGTGAGTGCACGCTGTCGAAGGTGATTCCCGATACGATGACCTTCCTGGGTGATCACCGGCTTCCTCACTGAACTCCGATTCTGGCCTGGCCGTGACCCGAAACCCAACCAAAGTCCGCGTAAGTAAGAGCCCTTTCTTTGTGACCACCAACCTGCCGTACTCCGTGAAGCGCAACGAGGTCATCGCGATCCCCGTGCTGGTCTTCAACTACCTGGGTGAGCCAGTGCGGGCGACTGTATCGATGGACAACTCGGACAGGGAATACGAGTTCGTCGAGGCGACTAACGCAAACGTGACAAGGGGTCCTAATGCAAGGGGTGAAGGGAGAAGACCCTGTGGATACCCGCAAACACCTCGCGAAGCACCTCGTTCATGATTCGCCCCAAGAAGGTTGGGCTGACCACTCTGAAGATCACTGCCATCTCGAACATGGCCGGCGACACCCTCCATGAGATCCTCTAAGGGTCGAGGCCAACGGTGTCACAAAGTATGGCAATAAAGCCATGCTGGCTAGTGTCCAGCGGTTGAATCGCCGAAGTTTGGGAGTGCCCGAAAGAGCTTAATTTAATCTTCGAGATTGACGAAGAGATTGTTCCCTGACTCCATGGAAGTTACTTTCAACATCAGTGGTTCCGTTCAGGCACCAGAGCTTGAAAACCTTGATAATCTGGTTCGCATGCCGTCTGGCTGTGGAGAGCAGAATATGATAAACTTTGTGCCCAATATCCTGGTATTGCGCTACTTGAAGGCGAGAAAACTAAACAGGGCAGACATATCGGATCCAGCCAAAACGCATCTGGAAACGGGCTACCAGAAGGAGCTGACCTACAAGCACAATGACGGTTCATATAGTGCTTTTTGGCACGAGAGATGCTGCGGGCAGCACTTGGCTCACGGTTTATGTGGATTCGGTCCTTCCACCAAGCCTCTGAATCTCTTATCGGCATTCGACTCGAATGTCTTGAAAGGGGCCTTGACTTTCTGGAGTCGCGGCAAAGGGCAAGTGGGGAGTTCCCAGAGCTGGGACAAGTTATTCACAATAGCCATGGAAGCCCTTTGGCGTCACATCATTCGTACTCCTAGCTTTCTACGAGAACCAGGTGAGCGTTTGTTTTGCAAATTCAAATATTTATGCGATATTTACCACCATTCTTTGCTTTGCAGGAAACACATTTCGAGGTACCGAAACGTGATTGATAAGGCTGTTCACCTTGTGGTTGCCCAGGTAGACCAATCGACTGATGCGTACGATCTTTCTATCGCTGCTCTGGCACTTAAATTAGCCAAACATTCCAAGGGCGATGCGGTTCTAGCTAAGTTGGAGGACATGGCAAATCGAAAAGGTGACCACAAGTGGTGGTCCAGCTCAAACAGTGCCAGCAAACCGAGTGGAGGTGACCTCCTATCGCTGCTCGCTCTTCTGGAACAAAACTTCGTGGATCCACCCATGCCCATCGTCGATTGGCTAATTAGCCAACGTAACAGCAACGGGGGCTTCCACTCATCGCAGGACACAAACGTGGCCTCATGGCCCTGACCAAGTTCGAACTCCAAACCAACATACAAATTAAAGATATGCAAATTTTAATGTCCTACTTGAACAACCAGAAGCAAAGGATCCAGGTCACCCCCGAACATACTACGAAAGTCGTCTCATTCGCTTCCGGCGAACGTCAGGGAGGTCAAATTCTCGGTCTTCGGGTCAAGGACGCGTCCAAACTCAACTCCAGTACCGCTACAACGTGGAGACCAAGGAACCCAGTCCCAGCTTTAAACTGACAGTCTCGGCTAAGAGAGCGGCCAAGAAACGGCTGGCCCTCGACATTTGTGGCGAGTACACTCCCGTGGAGGCGGCGGACAGGGGAAAGCCCACCAACATGGCACTGATGCAGATCGTCCTGCCCTCCGGCTACGAGAGCGATCCCGAGTCCTTTGCCAGCATCAAGGCCATTCCGCACGTGAAGCGTGTGGACTCCATAAAGGGCGACGTCGAGGTTCACGTCTACTTTGATTTTCCTCGAGCCCGGTGTCCGCAAGTGCCTGACCCTGAAGGCGATCCATGAGCATGCGGTGGCCATTCTGAAACCGGCCTATGTTCGCCTCTACGACTACTACGCAATAGGAACGCACCGCCACCGAGTACTACTCTGTGGACTCCTCACTGTGTGAAATTTGCTACGGCAACGAGTGCGGAGAGGGCTGCGTTTAAAAAAATATGTTCACTACGGCTTGAATGTAACACTTTTAGTCCAATCTAATTAAATTTGAAAATCCTTTGCACATTACTTCATTGGTGGTTGTGTTCAGATTCCCCGATCTGGCCCCACGGTTTGGACAAAAAGAGCTATCGCTGCTATTGGCGGGAGAGAGACAAATTAGTCTGATTGCATTGCATCGCGAGGCAAACGGAGCTGCGTTCCTTTAACCCTTTTTTTTTTTAACGCTTTGTTATATATTTAAAACCCAAATAAATATTAAAGTTATATTTAGTCCCGACGACTGAACCCCCTTATTTCTATGACCCCGAGCCGCCGGCAGGAGGGGACACATCTTAACAGGTTGTATGAGGATTTAAGGTTATGGTCTACAAGAAAATGTTGAAAGGGCGAAGTATACGATTGATCTACACATTAAATTGCCTGACGTTGCTGATCTGCAACGCTGTTTTGTTTCTTCAATTATTTTCAAATTCAAATTTGCACAAATGTTACTAATGTACAAACGTTTGTGGGCCGGATCCCATCGTGACTGGAACTCTTTGTCGTAAGTACCTATTGGGTTGGCAAGAAAGTCATGTCGTTTTGTTCAATATTTTCAAAGATGATTTATTTATATCAGGACTTATAATTAATCATTATGTATTGGCCGTTTTGTTCGACTACTAATGACCATCTTTCGGGCAGCTGCATAATTCCGCGCTCGAAGAACTTTTGGTCTTTTCCAGCAAAGAATCGAGACAAGTGGTTTTCGACAGCCTCATCTGAATCAAAGTTTTACCATTCAAAGAGTTTTGAAAGAGAGCGAAACAAATGGTAATCTGAAGGTGCACTTCCCAATTCAGCTCCGTTAATTTTTGCCGAGTGACCAAAGATGTGTGGGGCCTAGCGTTGTCATGGTGAAAGACTATACCACTTGCGATTAGCTAGTGCCGGCTCCTTTTCTTTAATTTTTTTGGCCAAATTGAATAGCTGGCGACAGTACACATCTGAATTGATGGTTTCATTCCGTCCCAGCAGCTCAAAGTGCACTACACCCTTCCAATTCCACCAAACAGACAGCATAACTTTCCTCTGATGGATATCGGCCTTTGATGTGGCTTGGGCTGGCTCATCTTTCTTGCTCCATGATCTTTTTCGTTGGACATTATTGTAAACAACCCACTTTTCGTCGCCAGTAATGATCCGCTTCAAAAAGGATCATTTTTAATCCGTTGCAGCAGAGAATAGCAGATGTTGATACGCTTAGTTAGGTGAATTTTCTTTAAGTTATGCGGAACCCAAACATCGAGCTTGCCAAGTTTCTTCAAATGGTTTTCAACCGTTGAATCCGACACACTGAGCTTCTCTGACATCTCCCGCGTTGAATAACGCCGGTTTTCATCCAGCAAAGCCTGAATTTGTTCGTCAAAAACGGCCGATGGTCGACCAGAACGTGGGGCGTCTTTAACTCCAAAATCTCCAAGCCTGAATTTGGCAAACCAGCGCTGACATTGGCGATCACTCATGGCATCTTTACCATACACTTCGCACAATTTTTCATGAGCTTCGACCGCTTTTTTCCTTTTTTGGAAGTAAAAAGCAAAATATGCCGAAAATTCTCACTTTGGTCCTCCATGTTTAATTTGCTATAGCTTCCACAAATGTTATCGAATAATTTTCGTCGATAGTACCTAAGACAATAAGCTTTAAAAAGATACTAAAAAGTGTGACCCTGGTGCTCGATTAGTCGTAAATAAATTAGATTAAAAACGATTACTAAAAAAACGACATGACTTTCTTGCCAACCCAATATATATTCGGGGGCTAATATCCTGGGCGTGCAGGATAATAATAAGGACAAACGAAAATATTTTCTGTTTGACAAATTCAGAAGGTCGATGGTTTTGTCCGTCTGTCTATTTCTATATACACTAGTTCTCTGTTTTAAAGCTTTCTTGCTAAAACTTTACAAGAAGTTGTGTAATTATTGCACGCAATATAAAATTTAAGCAGCAAAGTTTACTTTCGATGCTTTTATCATAAAAATATGATTTTTAAGCTTACAGTTTTCTAAAACCTTGACTTTTCCGGATAAGTAAAGGACCAAACCGACGCTAGGTCCGATTTTGAACTGGTATACCTTTAAAGGGCTTCTGAAATAGTCCCCCAAGGAACTGCATCCTTAGTTTGGTTTCTATTTTTGGGTCGACTTTTTCACGTTTTTATGATGTGACCTCCGCCAAAAATCGGAAAACTTGTTTTTTTCGGAAAAAGGTCTAAAGCCAGCAATTGAAAGCACAAAACTTTTCTTATGAGACGAGCATGATTTTTGAATATTATTTAAAACAGTGAAAATATAGAATATTAATAGAGAAATCCCCAAAGCTTCGATGTTTTTAGCCTTTATGCATTTTGCTCGAAATTTGTAATGACTTCGGTTCGCCGAAGCTATCTTCCT
>NW_025064471.1:0-36603 GCF_018152265.1 Drosophila ficusphila
ATTACAAAATATTGACCAAAAATTCGAAAATAAACCAATAATGCAGATAGATAGATATGTTAACAACAAATTCAGAGAAGTATTCCACTTTTAAATCGGGTAAAAATTTCAAAAGTTTGGGCTAAGCAGTGCTGGGATCTGGTCACTTTTCTGCAAACCCATTTTTTGCTAATTTTGACAGGTCGGGGGTCATAAAAAATTACAAAATATTGACCAAAAATTCGAAAATAAACCAATGATGCAGCTAGATAGATATTTTAATAACAAATTCAGAGAGGCATTCCACTTTTAAATCGGGTAAAAATTTCAAAAGTTATGGGATAAGCAGTGCTGGGATCTGGTCACTTTTCTGCAAACCCATTTTTTGCTAATTTTGACAGGTCGGGGGTCATAAAAAATTACAAAATATTGACCAAAAATTCGAAAATAAACCAATGATGCAGCTAGATAGATATTTTAATAACAAATTCAGAGAGGTATTCCACTTTTAAATCGGGTAAGAATTTCAAAAGTTATGGGCTAAGCAGTGCTGGGATCTGGTCACTTTTCTGCAAACCCATTTTTTGCAAATTTTGACAGGTCGAGGGTCATAAAAAATTACAAAATATTGACCAAAAATTCGAAAATAAACCAATAATGCAGCTAGATAGATATTTTAATAACAAACTCAGAGAGGTATTCCACTTTTAAGTCGGGTAAAAATTTCAAAAGTTATGGGCTAAGCAGTGCTGGGATCAGGTCACTTTTCTGCAAACCCATTTTTTGCAAATTTTGACAGGTCGGGGGTCGTAAAGAATGACGAAACATTGCCCAAAAATTCGAAGATAAACCAATAATGCAGCTAGATAGATATTCGAATAACAAATTCAGAGAGGTATTCCACTTTTAAATCGGGTAAAAATTTCAAAAGTTTGGGCTAAGCAGTGCTGGGATCTGGTCACTTTTCTGCAAACCCATTTTTTGCAAATTTTGACAGGTCGGGGGTCATAAAAAATGACGAAACATTGACCAAAAATTCGAAAATAAACCAATGATGTAGCTAGATAGATATTTTAATAACAAATTCAGAGAGGTATTCCACTTTTAAATCGGGTAAAAATTTCAAAAGTTATGGGCTAAGCAGTGCTGGGATCTGGTCACTTTTCTGCAAACCCATTTTTTTTCAAATTTTGACAGGTCGGGGGTCATAAAAAATTACAAAATATTGACCAAAAATTCGAAAATAAACCAATAATGCAGCTAGATAGATATTTTAATAACAAATTCAGAGAGGTATTCCACTTTTAAATCGGGTAAAAATTTCAAAAGTTTGGGCTAAGCAGTGCTGGGATCTTGTCACTTTTCTGCAAACCCATTTTTTGCAAATTTTGACAGGTCAGGGGTCATAAAAAATTACAAAATATTGACCAAAAATTCGAAAATAAACCAATAATGCAGCTAGATAGATATTTTAATAACAAATTCAGAGAGGTATTCCACTTTTAAATCGGGTAAAAATTTCAAAAGTTTGGGCTAAGCAGTGCTGGGATCTGGTCACTTTTCTGCAAACCCATTTTTTGCAAATTTTGACAGGTCGGGAGTCATAAAAAACTACAAAATATTGACCAAAAATTCGAAAATAAACCAATAATGCAGCTAGATAGATATTCGAATAACAAATTCAGAGAGGTATTCCACTTTTAAATCGGGTAAAAATTTCAAAAGTTTGGGCTAAGCAGTGCTGGGATCTGGTCACTTTTCTGCAAACCCATTTTTTGCAAATTTTGACAGGTCGGGGGTCATAAAAAATTACAAAATATTGACCAAAAATTCGAAAATAAACCAATAATGCAGCTAGATAGATATTTTAACAACAAATTCAGAGAGGTATTCCACTTTTAAATCGGGTAAAAATTTCAAAAGTTTGGGCTAAGCAGTGCTGGGATCTGGTCACTTTTCTGCAAACCCATTTTTTGCAAATTTTGACAGGTCGGGGGTCATAAAAAATTACAAAATATTGACCAAAAATTCGAAAATAAACCAATAATGCAGCTAGATAGATATTTTAATAACAAATTCAGAGAGGTATTCCACTTTTAAATCGGGTAAAAATTTCAAAAGTTTGGGCTAAGCAGTGCTGGGATCTGGTCACTTTTCTGCAAACCCATTTTTTTGCAAATTTTGACAGGTCGGGGGTCATAAAAAATTACAAAATATTGACCAAAAATTCGAAAATAAACCAATAATGCAGCTAGATAGATATTTTAATAACAAATTCAGAGAGGTATTCCACTTTTAAATCGGGTAAAAATTTCAAAAGTTTGGGCTAAGCAGTGCTGGGATCTGGTCACTTTTCTGCAAACCCATTTTTTTGCAAATTTTGACAGGTCGGGGGTCATAAAAAATTACAAAATATTGACCAAAAATTCGAAAATAAACCAATAATGCAGCTAGATAGATATTTTAATAACAAATTCAGAGAGGTATTCCACTTTTAAATCGGGTAAAAATTTCAAAAGTTTGGGCTAAGCAGTGCTGGGATCTTGTCACTTTTCTGCAAACCCATTTTTTGCAAATTTTGACAGGTCGGGGGTCATAAAAAACTACAAAATATTGACCAAAAATTCGAAAATAAACCAATAATGCAGCTAGATAGATATTTTAATAACAAATTCAGAGAGGTATTCCACTTTTAAATCGGGTAAAAATTTCAAAAGTTTGGGCTAAGCAGTGCTGGGATCTTGTCACTTTTCTGCAAACCCATTTTTTGCAAATTTTGACAGGTCGGGGGTCATAAAAAACTACAAAATATTGACCAAAAATTCGAAAATAAACCAATAATGCAGCTAGATAGATATTTTAATAACAAATTCAGAGAGGTATTCCACTTTTAAATCGGGTAAAAATTTCAAAAGTTTGGGCTAAGCAGTGCTGGGATCTTGTCACTTTTCTGCAAACCCATTTTTTGCAAATTTTGACAGGTCGGGGGTCATAAAAAATTACAAAATATTGACCAAAAATTCGAAAATAAACCAATAATGCAGCTAGATAGATATTTTAATAACAAATTCAGAGAGGTATTCCACTTTTAAATCGGGTAAAAATTTCAAAAGTTATGGGCTAAGCAGTGCTGGGATCTGGTCACTTTCAACCCTTTTTTGCAATACGGCCGGGGGTCATAAAAAACTATAAAATATTGACCAAAAATTCGAAAATAAACCAATAATGCAGCTAGATAGATATTCGAATAACAAATTCAGAGAGGTATTCCAGTTTTAAATCGGGTAAAAATTTCAAAAGTTATGGGCTAAGCAGTGCTGGGATCTGGTCACTTTTCTGCAAACCCATTTTTTGCAAATTTTGACAGGTCGGGGGTCATAAAAAATTAAAAAATATTGACCAAAAATTCGAAAATAAACCAATAATGCAGCTAGATAGATATTTTAATAACAAATTCAGAGAGGTATTCCACTTTTAAATCGGGTAAAAATTTCAAAAGTTTGGGCTAAGCAGTGCTGGGATCTGGTCACTTTTCTGCAAACCCATTTTTTGCAAATTTTGACAGGTCGGGGGTCATAAAAAACTACAAAATATTGACCAAAAATTCGAAAATAAACCAATAATGCAGCTAGATAGATATTCGAATAACAAATTCAGAGAGGTATTCCACTTTTAAATCGGGTAAAAATTTCAAAAGTTTGGGCTAAGCAGTGCTGGGATCTTGTCACTTTTCTGCAAACCCATTTTTTGCAAATTTTGACAGGTCGGGGGTCATAAAAAATTACAAAATATTGACCAAAAATTCGAAAATAAACCAATAATGCAGCTAGATAGATATTTTAATAACAAATTCAGAGAGGTATTCCACTTTTAAATCGGGTAAAAATTTCAAAAGTTATGGGCTAAGCAGTGCTGGGATCTGGTCACTTTTCTGCAAACCCATTTTTTGTTTTGAGGGGGGGTCATAAAAAACTACAAAATATTGACCAAAAATTCGAAAATAAACCAATAATGCAGCTAGATAGATATTCGAATAACAAATTCAGAGAGGTATTCCACTTTTAAATCGGGTAAAAATTTCAAAAGTTATGGGCTAAGCAGTGCTGGGATCTGGTCACTTTTCTGCAAACCCATTTTTTGCAAATTTTGACAGGTCGGGGGTCATAAAAAATTACAAAATATTGACCAAAAATTCGAAAATAAACCAATAATGCAGCTAGATAGATATTTTAACAACAAATTCAGAGAGGTATTCCACTTTTAAATCGGGTAAAAATTTCAAAAGTTTGGGCTAAGCAGTGCTGGGATCTGGTCACTTTTCTGCAAACCCATTTTTTGCAAATTTTGACAGGTCGGGGGGTCATAAAAAATTACAAAATATTGACCAAAAATTCGAAAATAAACCAATAATGCAGCTAGATAGATATTTTAATAACAAATTCAGAGAGGTATTCCACTTTTAAATCGGGTAAAAATTTCAAAAGTTATGGGCTAAGCAGTGCTGGGATCTGGTCACTTTTCTGCAAACCCATTTTTTGCAAATTTTGACAGGTCGGGGGTCATAAAAAATTACAAAATATTGACCAAAAATTCGAAAATAAACCAATAATGCAGCTAGATAGATATTCGAATAACAAATTCAGAGAGGTATTCCACTTTTAAATCGGGTAAAAATTTCAAAAGTTATGGGCTAAGCAGTGCTGGGATCTGGTCACTTTTCTGCAAACCCATTTTTTGCAAATTTTGACAGGTCGGGGGTCATAAAAAACTACAAAATATTGACCAAAAATTCGAAAATAAACCAATAATGCAGCTAGATAGATATTCGAATAACAAATTCAGAGAGGTATTCCACTTTTAAATCGGGTAAAAATTTCAAAAGTTTGGGCTAAGCAGTGCTGGGATCTGGTCACTTTTCTGCAAACCCATTTTTTGCAAATTTTGACAGGTCGGGGGTCATAAAAAATGACGAAACATTGACCAAAAATTCGAAAATAAACCAATAATGTAGCTAGATAGATATTTTAATAACAAATTCAGAGAGGTATTCCACTTTTAAATCGGGTAAAAATTTCAAAAGTTATGGGATAAGCAGTGCTGGGATCTGGTCACTTTTCTGCAAACCCATTTTTTGCAAATTTTGACAGGTCGGGGGTCATAAAAAATTACAAAATATTGACCAAAAATTCGAAAATAAACCAATAATGCAGCTAGATAGATATTTTAATAACAAATTCAGAGAGGTATTCCACTTTTAAATCGGGTAAAAATTTCAAAAGTTTGGGCTAAGCAGTGCTGGGATCTTGTCACTTTTCTGCAAACCCATTTTTTGCAAATTTTGACAGGTCGGGGGTCATAAAAAATTACAAAATATTGACCAAAAATTCGAAAATAAACCAATAATGCAGCTAGATAGATATTTTAACAACAAATTCAGAGAGGTATTCCACTTTTAAATCGGGTAAAAATTTCAAAAGTTATGGGCTAAGCAGTGCTGGGATCTGGTCACTTTTCTGCAAACCCGGGGGTCATAAAAAACTACAAAATATTGACCAAAAATTCGAAAATAAACCAATAATGCAGCTAGATAGATATTCGAATAACAAATTCAGAGAGGTATTCCACTTTTAAATCGGGTAAAAATTTCAAAAGTTTGGGCTAAGCAGTGCTGGGATCTGGTCACTTTTCTGCAAACCCATTTTTTGCAAATTTTGACAGGTCGGGGGTCATAAAAAACTACAAAATATTGACCAAAAATTCGAAAATAAACCAATAATGCAGCTAGATAGATATTTTAACAACAAATTCAGAGAGGTATTCCACTTTTAAATCGGGTAAAAATTTCAAAAGTTTGGGCTAAGCAGTGCTGGGATCTGGTCACTTTTCTGCAAACCCATTTTTTGCAAATTTTGACAGGTCGGGGGTCATAAGAAATGACGAAACATTGACCAAAAATTCGAAAATAAACCAATAATGTAGCTAGATAGATATTTTAATAACAAATTCAGAGAGGCATTCCACTTTTAAATCGGGTAAAAATTTCAAAAGTTATGGGATAAGCAGTGCTGGGATCTGGTCACTTTTCTGCAAACCCATTTTTTTGCAAATTTTGACAGGTCGGGGGTCATAAAAAATTACAAAATATTGACCAAAAATTCGAAAATAAACCAATAATGCAGCTAGATAGATATTTTAACAACAAATTCAGAGAGGTATTCCACTTTTAAATCGGGTAAAAATTTCAAAAGTTTGGGCTAAGCAGTGCTGGGATCTGGTCACTTTTCTGCAAACCCATTTTTTGCAAATTTTGACAGGTCGGGGGTCATAAAACATTAAAAAATATTGACCAAAAATTCGAAAATAAACCAATAATGCAGCTAGATAGATATTTTAATAGCAAATTCAGAGAGGTATTCCACTTTTAAATCGGGTAAAAATTTCAAAAGGTTTGGGATAACCAGAGCTGGGATCTGGTCACTTTTCTGCAAACCCATTTTTTGGAAAATTTAACAAGTCGGGGGTCATAAAAAACTACAAAATATTGACCAAAAATTCGAAAATAAACCAATAATGCAGCTAGATAGATATTTTAACAACAAATTCAGAGAGGCATTCCACTTTTAAATCGGGTAAAAATTTCAAAAGTTATGGGATAAGCAGTGCTGGGATCTGGTCACTTTTCTGCAAACCCATTTTTTTGCAAATTTTGACAGGTCGGGGGTCATAAAAAATTACAAAATATTGACCAAAAATTCGAAAATAAACCAATAATGCAGCTAGATAGATATTTTAACAACAAATTCAGAGAGGTATTCCACTTTTTAATCGGGTAAAAATTTCAAAAGTTATGGGCTAAGCAGTGCTGGGATCTGGTCACTTTTCTGCAAACCCATTTTTTGCAAATTTTGACAGGTCGGGGGTCATAAAAAATTAAAAAATATTGACCAAAAATTCGAAAATAAACCAATAATGCAGCTAGATAGATATTTTAATAACAAATTCAGAGAGGTATTCCACTTTTAAATCGGGTAAAAATTTCAAAAGTTATGGGATAAGCAGTGCTGGGATCTGGTCACTTTTCTGCAAACCCATTTTTTGCAAATTTTGACAGGTCGGGGGTCATAAAAAATTACAAAATATTGACCAAAAATTCGAAAATAAACCAATAATGCAGCTAGATAGATATTTTAACAACAAATTCAGAGAGGTATTCCACTTTTAAATCGGGTAAAAATTTCAAAAGTTTGGGCTAAGCAGTGCTGGGATCTGGTCACTTTTCTGCAAACCCATTTTTGCAAATTTTGACAGGTCGGGGGTCATAAAAAACTACAAAATATTGACCAAAAATTCGAAAATAAACCAATAATGCAGCTAGATAGATATTCGAATAACAAATTCAGAGAGGTATTCCACTTTTAAATCGGGTAAAAATTTCAAAAGTTTGGGCTAAGCAGTGCTGGGATCTGGTCACTTTTCTGCAAACCCATTTTTTGCAAATTTTGACAGGTCGGGGGTCATAAAAAACTACAAAATATTGACCAAAAATTCGAAAATAAACCAATAATGCAGCTAGATAGATATTTTAACAACAAATTCAGAGAGGTATTCCACTTTTAAATCGGGTAAAAATTTCAAAAGTTTGGGCTAAGCAGTGCTGGGATCTGGTCACTTTTCTGCAAACCCATTTTTTGCAAATTTTGACAGGTCGGGGGTCATAAGAAATGACGAAACATTGACCAAAAATTCGAAAATAAACCAATAATGTAGCTAGATAGATATTTTAATAACAAATTCAGAGAGGCATTCCACTTTTAAATCGGGTAAAAATTTCAAAAGTTATGGGATAAGCAGTGCTGGGATCTGGTCACTTTTCTGCAAACCCATTTTTTTGCAAATTTTGACAGGTCGGGGGTCATAAAAAATTACAAAATATTGACCAAAAATTCGAAAATAAACCAATAATGCAGCTAGATAGATATTTTAACAACAAATTCAGAGAGGTATTCCACTTTTAAATCGGGTAAAAATTTCAAAAGTTTGGGCTAAGCAGTGCTGGGATCTGGTCACTTTTCTGCAAACCCATTTTTTGCAAATTTTGACAGGTCGGGGGTCATAAAACATTAAAAAATATTGACCAAAAATTCGAAAATAAACCAATAATGCAGCTAGATAGATATTTTAATAGCAAATTCAGAGAGGTATTCCACTTTTAAATCGGGTAAAAATTTCAAAAGGTTTGGGATAACCAGAGCTGGGATCTGGTCACTTTTCTGCAAACCCATTTTTTGGAAAATTTAACAAGTCGGGGGTCATAAAAAACTACAAAATATTGACCAAAAATTCGAAAATAAACCAATAATGCAGCTAGATAGATATTTTAACAACAAATTCAGAGAGGCATTCCACTTTTAAATCGGGTAAAAATTTCAAAAGTTATGGGATAAGCAGTGCTGGGATCTGGTCACTTTTCTGCAAACCCATTTTTTTGCAAATTTTGACAGGTCGGGGGTCATAAAAAATTACAAAATATTGACCAAAAATTCGAAAATAAACCAATAATGCAGCTAGATAGATATTTTAACAACAAATTCAGAGAGGTATTCCACTTTTTAATCGGGTAAAAATTTCAAAAGTTATGGGCTAAGCAGTGCTGGGATCTGGTCACTTTTCTGCAAAACCCATTTTTTGCAAATTTTGACAGGTCGGGGGTCATAAAAAATTAAAAAATATTGACCAAAAATTCGAAAATAAACCAATAATGCAGCTAGATAGATATTTTAATAGCAAATTCAGAGAGGTATTCCACTTTTAAATCGGGTAAAAATTTCAAAAGGTTTGGGATAAGCAGTGCTGGGATCTGGTCACTTTTCTGCAAACCCATTTTTTGCAAATTTTGACAGGTCGGGGGTCATAAAAAATTACAAAATATTGACCAAAAATTCGAAAATAAACCAATAATGCAGCTAGATAGATATTTTAACAACAAATTCAGAGAGGTATTCCACTTTTAAATCGGGTAAAAATTTCAAAAGTTATGGGCTAAGCAGTGCTGGGTTCTGGTCACTTTTCTGCAAACCCATTTTTTGCAAATTTTGACAGGTCGGGGGTCATAAAAAATTACAAAATATTGACCAAAAATTCGAAAATAAACCAATAATGCAGCTAGATAGATATTTTAATAACAAATTCAGAGAGGTATTCCACTTTTAAATCGGGTAAAAATTTCAAAAGTTATGGGCTAAGCAGTGCTGGGATCTGGTCACTTTTCTGCAAACCCATTTTTTGCAAATTTTGACAGGTCGGGGGTCATAAAAAATTACAAAATATTGACCAAAAATTCGAAAATAAACCAATAATGCAGCTAGATAGATATTTTAATAACAAATTCAGAGAGGTATTCCACTTTTAAATCGGTTAAAAATTTCAAAAGGTTTGGGATAAGCAGTGCTGGGATCTGGTCACTTTTCTGCAAACCCATTTTTTGCAAATTTTAACAAGTCGGGGGTCATAAAAAACTACAAAATATTGACCAAAAATTCGAAAATAAACCAATAATGCAGCTAGATAGATATTTTAATAACAAATTCAGAGAGGTATTCCACTTTTAAATCGGGTAAAAATTTCAAAAGTTATGGGCTAAGCAGTGCTGGGTTCTGGTCACTTTTCTGCAAACCCATTTTTTGCAAATTTTGACAGGTCGGGGGTCATAAAAAATTACAAAATATTGACCAAAAATTCGAAAATAAACCAATAATGCAGCTAGATAGATATTCGAATAACAAATTCAGAGAGGTATTCCACTTTTAAATCGGGTAAAAATTTCAAAAGTTTGGGCTAAGCAGTGCTGGGATCTGGTCACTTTTCTGCAAACCCATTTTTTGCAAATTTTGACAGGTCGGGGGTCATAAAAAATGACGAAACATTGACCAAAAATTCGAAAATAAACCAATGATGTAGCTAGATAGATATTTTAATAACAAATTCAGAGAGGCATTCCACTTTTAAATCGGGTAAAAATTTCAAAAGTTATGGGATAAGCAGTGCTGGGATCTGGTCACTTTTCTGCAAACCCATTTTTTTGCAAATTTTGACAGGTCATAAAAAATTACAAAATATTGACCAAAAATTCGAAAATAAACCAATAATGCAGCTAGATAGATATTTTAACAACAAATTCAGAGAGGTATTCCACTTTTAAATCGGGTAAAAATTTCAAAAGTTATGGGCTAAGCAGTGCTGGGTTCTGGTCACTTTTCTGCAAACCCATTTTTTGCAAATTTTGACAGGTCGGGGGTCATAAAAAATGACGAAACATTGACCAAAAATTCGAAAATAAACCAATGATGTAGCTAGATAGATATTTTAATAAACAAATTCAGAGAGGCATTCCACTTTTAAATCGGGTAAAAATTTCAAAAGTTATGGGATAATCAGTGCTGGGATCTGGTCACTTTTCTGCAAACCCATTTTTTTGCAAATTTTGACAGGTCGGGGGTCATAAAAAATGACGAAACATTGACCAAAAATTCGAAAATAAACCAATGATGTAGCTAGATAGATATTTTAATAACAAATTCAGAGAGGCATTCCACTTTTAAATCGGGTAAAAATTTCAAAAGTTATGGGATAAGCAGTGCTGGGATCTGGTCACTTTTCTGCAAACCCATTTTTTTTGCAAATTTTGACAGGTCGGGGGTCATAAAAAATTACAAAATATTGACCAAAAATTCGAAAATAAACCAATAATGCAGCTAGATAGATATTTTAACAACAAATTCAGAGAGGTATTCCACTTTTAAATCGGGTAAAAATTTCAAAAGTTTGGGCTAAGCAGTGCTGGGATCTTGTCACTTTTCTGCAAACCCATTTTTTGCAAATTTTGTCAGGTCGGGGGTCATAAAAAATTACAAAATATTGACCAAAAATTCGAAAATGAACCAATAATGCAGCTAGATAGATATTTTAACAACAAATTCAGAGAGGCATTCCACTTTTAAATCGGGTAAAAATTTCAAAAGTTATGGGCTAAGCAGTGCTGGGATCTGGTCACTTTTCTGCAAACACATTTTTTGCAAATCTTGACAGGTCGGGGGTCATAAAAAATTACAAAATATTGACCAAAAATTCGAAAATAAACCAATAATGCAGCTAGATAGATATTCGAATAACAAATTCAGAGAGGTATTCCACTTTTAAATCGGGTAAAAATTTCAAAAGTTATGGGCTAAGCAGTGCTGGGTTCTGGTCACTTTTCTGCAAACCCATTTTTTGCAAATTTTGACAGGTCGGGGGTCATAAAAAATTACAAAATATTGACCAAAAATTCGAAAATAAACCAATAATGCAGCTAGATAGATATTGGAATAACAAATTCAGAGAGGTATTCCACTTTTAAATCGGGTAAAAATTTCAAAAGTTATGGGCTAAGCAGTGCTGGGTTCTGGTCACTTTTCTGCAAACCCATTTTTTGAAAATTTTGACAGGTCGGGGGTCATAAAAAATTACAAAATATTGACCAAAAATTCGAAAATAAACCAATAATGCAGCTAGATAGATATTCGAATAACAAATTCAGAGAGGTATTCCACTTTAAAATCGGGTAAAAATTTCACATGTTATGGGCTAAGCAGTGCTGGGATCTGGTCACTTTTCTGTAAACCCATTTTTTTGCAAATTTTGACAGGTCGGGGGTCATAAAAAATTACAAAATATTGACCAAAAATTCGAAAATAAACCAATAATGCAGATAGATAGATATGTTAACAACAAATTCAGAGAAGTATTCCACTTTTAAATCGGGTAAAAATTTCAAAAGTTTGGGCTAAGCAGTGCTGGGATCTTGTCACTTTTCTGCAAACCCATTTTTTGCAAATTTTGACAGGTCGGGGGTCATAAAAAACTACAAAATATTGACCAAAAATTCGAAAATAAACCAATGATGTAGCTAGATAGATATTTTAATAACAAATTCAGAGAGGCATTCCACTTTTAAATCGGGTAAAAATTTCAAAAGTTATGGGATAAGCAGTGCTGGGATCTGGTCACTTTTCTGCAAACCCATTTTTTTTGCAAATTTTGACAGGTCGGGGGTCATAAAAAATTACAAAATATTGACCAAAAATTCGAAAATAAACCAATAATGCAGCTAGATAGATATTTTAATAACAAATTCAGAGAGGCATTCCACTTTTAAATCGGGTAAAAATTTCAAAAGTTATGGGATAAGCAGTGCTGGGATCTGGTCACTTTTCTGCAAACCCATTTTTTTTGCAAATTTTGACAGGTCGGGGGTCATAAAAAATTACAAAATATTGACCAAAAATTCGAAAATAAACCAATAATGCAGCTAGATAGATATTTTAACAACAAATTCAGATAGGTATTCCACTTTTAAATCGGGTAAAAATTTCAAAAGTTTGGTCTAAGCAGTGCTGGGATCTTGTCACTTTTCTGCAAACCCATTTTTTGCAAATTTTGACAGGTCGAGGGTCATAAAAAATTACAAAATATTGACCAAAAATTCGAAAATAAACCAATAATGCAGCTAGATAGATATTTTAACAACAAATTCAGAGAGGTATTCCACTTTTAAATCGGGTAAAAATTTCAAAAGTTATGGGCTAAGCAGCGCTGGGATCTGGTCACTTTTCTGCAAACCCATTTTTTGCAAATTTTGACAGGTCGGGGGACATAAAAAATTAAAAAATATTGACCAAAAATTCGAAAATAAACCAATAATGCAGCTAGATAGATATTTTAATAGCAAATTCAGAGAGGTATTCCACTTTTAAATCGGTTAAAAATTTCAAAAGGTTTGGGATAAGCAGTGCTGGGATCTGGTCACTTTTCTGCAAACCCATTTTTTTGCAAATTTTAACAAGTCGGGGGTCATAAAAAACTACAAAATATTGACCAAAAATTCGAAAATAAACCAATAATGCAGCTAGATAGATATTTTAATAACAAATTCAGAGAGGTATTCCACTTTTAAATCGGGTAAAAATTTCAAAAGTTATGGGCTAAGCAGTGCTGGGTTCTGGTCACTTTTCTGCAAACCCATTTTTTGCAAATTTTGACAGGTCGGGGGTCATAAAAAATTACAAAATATTGACCAAAAATTCGAAAATAAACCAATAATGCAGCTAGATAGATATTTGAATAACAAATTCAGAGAGGTATTCCACTTTTAAATCGGGTAAAAATTTCAAAAGTTATGGGATAAGCAGTGCTGGGATCTGGTCACTTTTCTGCAAACCCATTTTTTTGCAAATTTTGACAGGTCGGGGTCATAAAAAATTACAAAATATTGACCAAAAATTCGAAAATAAACCAATAATGCAGCTAGATAGATATTTTAACAACAAATTCAGAGAGGTATTCCACTTTTAAATCGGGTAAAAATTTCAAAAGTTATGGGCTAAGCAGTGCTGGGATCTGGTCACTTTTCTGCAAACCCATTTTTTGCAAATTTTGACAGGTCGGGGGTCATAAAAAATGACAAAACATTGACCAAAAATTCGAAAATAAACCAATAATGTAGCTAGATAGATATTTTAATAACAAATTCAGAGAGGCATTCCACTTTTAAATCGGGTAAAAATTTCAAAAGTTATGGGCTAAGCAGTGCTGGGATCTGGTCACTTTTCTGCAAACACATTTTTTGCAAATCTTGACAGGTCGGGGGTCATAAAAAATTACAAAATATTGACCAAAAATTCGAAAATAAACCAATAATGCAGCTAGATAGATATTTTAACAACAAATTCAGAGAGGTATTCCACTTTTAAATCGGGTAAAAATTTCAAAAGTTATGGGCTAAGCAGTGCTGGGTTCTGGTCACTTTTCTGCAAACCCATTTTTTGAAAATTTTGACAGGTCGGGGGTCATAAAAAATTACAAAATATTGACCAAAAATTCGAAAATAAACCAATAATGCAGCTAGATAGATATTCGAATAACAAATTCAGAGAGGTATTCCACTTTAAAATCGGGTAAAAATTTCACATGTTATGGGCTAAGCAGTGCTGGGATCTGGTCACTTTTCTGTAAACCCATTTTTGTGCAAATTTTGACAGGTCGGGGGTCATAAAAAATTACAAAATATTGACCAAAAATTCGAAAATAAACCAATAATGCAGATAGATAGATATGTTAACAACAAATTCAGAGAAGTATTCCACTTTTAAATCGGGTAAAAATTTCAAAAGTTTGGGCTAAGCAGTGCTAGGATCTTGTCACTTTTCTGCAAACCCATTTTTTGCAAATTTTGACAGGTCGGGGGTCATAAAAAACTACAAAATATTGACCAAAAATTCGAAAATAAACCAATGATGTAGCTAGATAGATATTTTAATAACAAATTCAGAGAGGCATTCCACTTTTAAATCGGGTAAAAATTTCAAAAGTTATGGGATAAGCAGTGCTGGGATCTGGTCACTTTTCTGCAAACCCATTTTTTTTGCAAATTTTGACAGGTCGGGGGTCATAAAAAATTACAAAATATTGACCAAAAATTCGAAAATAAACCAATAATGCAGCTAGATAGATATTTTAATAACAAATTCAGAGAGGCATTCCACTTTTAAATCGGGTAAAAATTTCAAAAGTTATGGGATAAGCAGTGCTGGGATCTGGTCACTTTTCTGCAAACCCATTTTTTTTGCAAATTTTGACAGGTCGGGGGTCATAAAAAATTACAAAATATTGACCAAAAATTCGAAAATAAACCAATAATGCAGCTAGATAGATATTTTAATAACAAATTCAGAGAGGTATTCCACTTTTAAATCGGGTAAAAATTTCAAAAGTTTGGGCTAAGCAGTGCTGGGATCTAGTCACTTTTCTACAAACCCATTTTTTGCAAATTTTGACAGGTCGGGGGTCATAAAAAATGACGAAACATTGACCAAAAATTCGAAAATAAACCAATGATGTAGCTAGATAGATATTTTAATAACAAATTCAGAGAGGCATTCCACTTTTAAATCGGGTAAAAATTTCAAAAGTTATGGGATAAGCAGTGCTGGGATCTGGTCACTTTTCTGCAAACCCATTTTTTTTGCAAATTTTGACAGGTCGGGGGTCATAAAAAATTACAAAATATTGACCAAAAATTCGAAAATAAACCAATAATGCAGCTAGATAGATATTTTAACAACAAATTCAGAGAGGTATTCCACTTTTAAATCGGGTAAAAATTTCAAAATTTTGGGCTAAGCAGTGCTGGGATCTTGTCACTTTTCTGCAAACCCATTTTTTGCAAATTTTGACAGGTCGAGGGTCATAAAAAATTACAAAATATTGACCAAAAATTCGAAAATAAACCAATAATGCAGCTAGATAGATATTTTAACAACAAATTCAGAGAGGTATTCCACTTTTAAATCGGGTAAAAATTTCAAAAGTTAAGGGCTAAGCAGCGCTGGGATCTGGTCACTTTTCTGCAAACCCATTTTTTGCAAATTTTGACAGGTCGGGGGACATAAAAAATTAAAAAATATTGACCAAAAATTCGAAAATAAACCAATAATGCAGCTAGATAGATATTTTAATAGCAAATTCAGAGAGGTATTCCACTTTTAAATCGGTTAAAAATTTCAAAAGGTTTGGGATAAGCAGTGCTGGGATCTGGTCACTTTTCTGCAAACCCATTTTTTGCAAATTTTAACAAGTCGGGGGTCATAAAAAACTACAAAATATTGACCAAAAATTCGAAAATAAACCAATAATGCAGCTAGATAGATATTTTAATAACAAATTCAGAGAGGTATTCCACTTTTAAATCGGGTAAAAATTTCAAAAGTTATGGGCTAAGCAGTGCTGGGATCTTGTCACTTTTCTGCAAACCCATTTTTTGCAAATTTTGTCAGGTCGGGGGTCATAAAAAATTACAAAATATTGACCAAAAATTCGAAAATAAACCAATAATGCAGCTAGATAGATATTCGAATAACAAATTCAGAGAGGTATTCCACTTTTAAATCGGGTAAAAATTTCAAAAGTTATGGGCTAAGCAGTGCTGGGTTCTGGTCACTTTTCTGCAAACCCATTTTTTGAAAATTTTGACAGGTCGGGGGTCATAAAAAATTACAAAATATTGACCAAAAATTCGAAAATAAACCAATAATGCAGCTAGATAGATATTCGAATAACAAATTCAGAGAGGTATTCCACTTTAAAATCGGGTAAAAATTTCTCATGTTATGGGCTAAGCAGTGCTGGGATCTGGTCACTTTTCTGTAAACCCATTTTTGTGCAAATTTTGACAGGTCGGCGGTCATAACAAATTACAAAATATTGACCAAAAATTCGAAAATAAACCAATAATGCAGATAGATAGATATGTTAACAACAAATTCAGAGAAGTATTCCACTTTTAAATCGGGTAAAAATTTCAAAAGTTTGGGCTAAGCAGTGCTGGGATCTTGTCACTTTTCTGCAAACCCATTTTTTGCAAATTTTGACAGGTCGGGGGTCATAAAAAACTACAAAATATTGACCAAAAATTCGAAAATAAACCAATGATGTAGCTAGATAGATATTTTAATAACAAATTCAGAGAGGCATTCCACTTTTAAATCGGGTAAAAATTTCAAAAGTTATGGGATAAGCAGTGCTGGGATCTGGTCACTTTTCTGCAAACCCATTTTTTTTGCAAATTTTGACAGGTCGGGGGTCATAAAAAATTACAAAATATTGACCAAAAATTCGAAAATAAACCAATAATGCAGCTAGATAGATATTTTAATAACAAATTCAGAGAGGCATTCCACTTTTAAATCGGGTAAAAATTTCAAAAGTTATGGGATAAGCAGTGCTGGGATCTGGTCACTTTTCTGCAAACCCATTTTTTTTGCAAATTTTGACAGGTCGGGGGTCATAAAAAATTACAAAATATTGACCAAAAATTCGAAAATAAACCAATAATGCAGCTAGATAGATATTTTAATAACAAATTCAGAGAGGCATTCCACTTTTAAATCGGGTAAAAATTTCAAAAGTTATGGGATAAGCAGTGCTGGGATCTGGTCACTTTTCTGCAAACCCATTTTTTTTGCAAATTTTGACAGGTCGGGGGTCATAAAAAATTACAAAATATTGACCAAAAATTCGAAAATAAACCAATAATGCAGCTAGATAGATATTTTAATAACAAATTCAGAGAGGTATTCCACTTTTAAATCGGGTAAAAATTTCAAAAGTTTGGGCTAAGCAGTGCTGGGATCTAGTCACTTTTCTGCAAACCCATTTTTTGCAAATTTTGACAGGTCGGGGGTCATAAAAAATGACGAAACATTGACCAAAAATTCGAAAATAAACCAATGATGTAGCTAGATAGATATTTTAATAACAAATTCAGAGAGGCATTCCACTTTTAAATCGGGTAAAAATTTCAAAAGTTATGGGATAAGCAGTGCTGGGATCTGGTCACTTTTCTGCAAACCCATTTTTTTTGCAAATTTTGACAGGTCGGGGGTCATAAAAAATTACAAAATATTGACCAAAAATTCGAAAATAAACCAATAATGCAGCTAGATAGATATTTTAACAACAAATTCAGAGAGGTATTCCACTTTTAAATCGGGTAAAAATTTCAAAATTTTGGGCTAAGCAGTGCTGGGATCTTGTCACTTTTCTGCAAACCCATTTTTTTGCAAATTTTGACAGGTCGAGGGTCATAAAAAATTACAAAATATTGACCAAAAATTCGAAAATAAACCAATAATGCAGCTAGATAGATATTTTAACAACAAATTCAGAGAGGTATTCCACTTTTAAATCGGGTAAAAATTTCAAAAGTTAAGGGCTAAGCAGCGCTGGGATCTGGTCACTTTTCTGCAAACCCATTTTTTGCAAATTTTGACAGGTCGGGGGACATAAAAAATTAAAAAATATTGACCAAAAATTCGAAAATAAACCAATAATGCAGCTAGATAGATATTTTAATAGCAAATTCAGAGAGGTATTCCACTTTTAAATCGGTTAAAAATTTCAAAAGGTTTGGGATAAGCAGTGCTGGGATCTGGTCACTTTTCTGCAAACCCATTTTTTGCAAATTTTAACAAGTCGGGGGTCATAAAAAACTACAAAATATTGACCAAAAATTCGAAAATAAACCAATAATGCAGCTAGATAGATATTTTAATAACAAATTCAGAGAGGTATTCCACTTTTAAATCGGGTAAAAATTTCAAAAGTTATGGGCTAAGCAGTGCTGGGATCTTGTCACTTTTCTGCAAACCCATTTTTTGCAAATTTTGTCAGGTCGGGGGTCATAAAAAATTACAAAATATTGACCAAAAATTCGAAAATAAACCAATAATGCAGCTAGATAGATATTCGAATAACAAATTCAGAGAGGTATTCCACTTTTAAATCGGGTAAAAATTTCAAAAGTTATGGGCTAAGCAGTGCTGGGTTCTGGTCACTTTTCTGCAAACCCATTTTTTGAAAATTTTGACAGGTCGGGGGTCATAAAAAATTACAAAATATTGACCAAAAATTCGAAAATAAACCAATAATGCAGCTAGATAGATATTCGAATAACAAATTCAGAGAGGTATTCCACTTTAAAATCGGGTAAAAATTTCTCATGTTATGGGCTAAGCAGTGCTGGGATCTGGTCACTTTTCTGTAAACCCATTTTTGTGCAAATTTTGACAGGTCGGCGGTCATAAAAAATTACAAAATATTGACCAAAAATTCGAAAATAAACCAATAATGCAGATAGATAGATATGTTAACAACAAATTCAGAGAAGTATTCCACTTTTAAATCGGGTAAAAATTTCAAAAGTTTGGGCTAAGCAGTGCTGGGATCTTGTCACTTTTCTGCAAACCCATTTTTTGCAAATTTTGACAGGTCGGGGGTCATAAAAAACTACAAAATATTGACCAAAAATTCGAAAATAAACCAATGATGTAGCTAGATAGATATTTTAATAACAAATTCAGAGAGGCATTCCACTTTTAAATCGGGTAAAAATTTCAAAAGTTATGGGATAAGCAGTGCTGGGATCTGGTCACTTTTCTGCAAACCCATTTTTTTGCAAATTTTGACAGGTCGGGGGTCATAAAAAATTACAAAATATTGACCAAAAATTCGAAAATAAACCAATAATGCAGCTAGATAGATATTTTAATAACAAATTCAGAGAGGCATTCCACTTTTAAATCGGGTAAAAATTTCAAAAGTTATGGGATAAGCAGTGCTGGGATCTGGTCACTTTTCTGCAAACCCATTTTTTTGCAAATTTTGACAGGTCGGGGGTCATAAAAAATTACAAAATATTGACCAAAAATTCGAAAATAAACCAATAATGCAGCTAGATAGATATTTTAACAACAAAATCAGAGAGGTATTCCACTTTTAAATCGGGTAAAAATTTCAAAAGTTATGGGCTAAGCAGTGCTGGGATCTGGTCACTTTTCTGCAAACCCATTTTTTGCAAATTTTGACAGGTCGGGGGGTCATAAAAAATTACAAAATATTGACCAAAAATTCGAAAATAAACCAATAATGCAGCTAGATAGATATTTTAATAACAAATTCAGAGAGGTATTCCACTTTTAAATCGGGTAAAAATTTCAAAAGTTATGGGCTAAGCAGTGCTGGGTTCTGGTCACTTTTCTGCAAACCCATTTTTTGAAAATTTTGACAGGTCGGGGGTCATAAAAAATTAAAAAATATTGACCAAAAATTCGAAAATAAACCAATAATGCAGCTAGATAGATATTCGAATAACAAATTCAGAGAGGTATTCCACTTTTAAGTCGGGTAAAAATTTCACATGTTATGGGCTAAGTAGTGCTGGGATCTGGTCACTTTTCTGTAAACCCATTTTATTTGCAAATTTTGACAGGTCGGGGGTCATAAAAAATTACAAAATATTGACCAAAAATTCGAAAATAAACCAATAATGCAGATAGATAGATATGTTAACAACAAATTCAGAGAGGTATTCCACTTTTAAATCGGGTAAAAATTTCAAAAGTTTGGGCTAAGCAGTGCTGGGATCTTGTCACTTTTCTGCAAACCCATTTTTTGCAAATTTTGTCAGGTCGGGAGTCATAAAAAACTACAAAATATTGACCAAAAATTCGAAAATAAACCAATGATGCAGCTAGATAGATATTTTAATAACAAATTCAGAGAGGTATTCCACTTTTAAATCGGGTAAAAATTTCAAAAGTTTGGGCTAAGCAGTGCTGGGATCTGGTCACTTTTCTGCAAACCCATTTTTTGCAAATTTTGACAGGTCGGGGGTCATAAAAAATGACGAAACATTGACCAAAAATTCGAAAATAAACCAATGATGTAGCTAGATAGATATTTTAATAACAAATTCAGAGAGGCATTCCACTTTTAAATCGGGTAAAAATTTCA
This sequence comes from Drosophila ficusphila, assembly GCF_018152265.1. Classification (NCBI taxonomy): domain Eukaryota; kingdom Metazoa; phylum Arthropoda; class Insecta; order Diptera; family Drosophilidae; genus Drosophila; species Drosophila ficusphila. Next base: position 20,365 of record NW_025064471.1, read on the forward strand.
AAAGTTATGGGATAAGCAGTGCTGGGATCTGGTCACTTTTCTGCAAACCCATTTTTTTGCAAATTTTGACAGGTCGGGGGTCATAAAAAATGACGAAACATTGACCAAAAATTCGAAAATAAACCAATAATGCAGCTAGATAGATATTTTAACAACAAATTCAGAGAGGTATTCCACTTTTAAATCGGGTAAAAATTTCAAAAGTTTGGGCTAAGCAGTGCTGGGATCTGGTCACTTTTCTGCAAACCCATTTTTTGCAAATTTTGACAGGTCGGGGGTCATAAAAAACTACAAAATATTGACCAAAAATTCGAAAATAAACCAATAATGCAGCTAGATAGATATTTTAACAACAAATTCAGAGAGGTATTCCACTTTTAAATCGGGTAAAAATTTCAAAAGTTTGGGCTAAGCAGTGCTGGGATCTGGTCACTTTTCTGCAAACCCATTTTTTGCAAATTTTGACAGGTCGGGGGTCATAAAAAATGACGAAACATTGACCAAAAATTCGAAAATAAACCAATGATGTAGCTAGATAGATATTTTAATAACAAATTCAGAGAGGCATTCCACTTTTAAATCGGGTAAAAATTTCAAAAGTTATGGGATAAGCAGTGCTGGGATCTGGTCACTTTTCTGCAAACCCATTTTTTTGCAAATTTTGACAGGTCGGGGGTCATAAAAAACTACAAAATATTGACCAAAAATTCGAAAATAAACCAATAATGCAGCTAGATAGATATTTTAACAACAAATTCAGAGAGGTATTCCACTTTTAAATCGGGTAAAAATTTCAAAAGTTTGGGCTAAGCAGTGCTGGGATCTGGTCACTTTTCTGCAAACCCATTTTTTGCAAATTTTGACAGGTCGGGTGTCATATAAAATTACAAAATATTGACCAAAAATTCGAAAATAAACCAATAATGCAGCTAGATAGATATTCGAATAACAAATTCAGAGAGGTATTCCACTTTTAAATCGGGTAAAAATTTCAAAAGTTATGGGCTAAGCAGTGCTGGGATCTGGTCACTTTTCTGCAAACCCATTTTTTGCAAATTTTGACAGGTCGGGGGTCATAAAAAATGACGAAACATTGACCAAAAATTCGAAAATAAACCAATGATGTAGCTAGATAGATATTTTAATAACAAATTCAGAGAGGTATTCCACTTTTAAATCGGGTAAAAATTTCAAAAGTTATGGGATAAGCAGTGCTGGGATCTGGTCACTTTTCTGCAAACCCATTTTTTTGCAAATTTTGACAGGTCGGGGGTCATAAAAAACTACAAAATATTGACCAAAAATTCGAAAATAAACCAATAATGCAGCTAGATAGATATTTTAACAACAAATTCAGAGAGGTATTCCACTTTTAAATCGGGTAAAAATTTCAAAAGTTTGGGCTAAGCAGTGCTGGGATCTGGTCACTTTTCTGCAAACCCATTTTTTGCAAATTTTGACAGGTCGGGGGTCATAAAAAATTACAAAATATTGACCAAAAATTCGAAAATAAACCAATAATGCAGCTAGATAGATATTTTAATAACAAATTCAGAGAGGTATTCCACTTTTAAATCGGGTAAAAATTTCAAAAGTTTGGGCTAAGCAGTGCTGGGATCTGGTCACTTTTCTGCAAACCCATTTGTTGGGGTGAAATACGGCGGGTCTTCCTTCCTTCTCGATTTTGGTTTTAGGTTTGGGGTAGAATTAATAACGCGGGCAAAGTTTTCGTTCAACGTTATAAAAAATTCACTTTATTGTCCGACTTCACTCTCACACTTGGAAATTAGAACTGACTTAAACTACGGGGTGGAAACTTTTTGAGCCGCTCCGAGAGCGGATTGGAGACCCTTAACAGAGCCAGAGAGCGAGATGCAAGTGATCTGGAAGAACTGCTCTCACGACTGTTAAGACTCCAGGGGCGGTTCAAAAAGGACTGGAAAGCGCCGCTCTGGCGCGAACATTCTCCCCCCCCTTGCGAGGACGAGCGAAGCAACGGATTAGGCGTATCTGCATGCTCCAGACAAGACCCATCCAAATACCGTGCTCTGTGCGACGGGCAGCCCATCTCGTATATTTAGGAACCCGGGCCGGATGACGTCGGGGTATACGTCTGAGCCCAACACCAGCGAGACTGTTGCTGGGCGATGGAATTGCTCATCGGCAAGACGGATATCGTTGAACTGGGCTCGCATATCTTCAGTCAGCGCACGGATCGGGGTACGGATGCGTAGCTTCGGGCTGATCTTCAGGAGCACCTCGATCTGGAAATCGCCCGTTCTCGACCGGATCGTCGTCGAGCAGACCTCCTCACCCCCCACTGTCGTCGTGGGGAGCTTGAAGGCAGTTGCCAGGGAGCTGTCGATGGTGCTGACGGGAGTGCACGGGTCGATCAATGCGGCCGTCTCGAAGGTGGTGGTCCCAGATTCCAGCAACACGATGGCCGTCGGGAGAATGTGGAGGCTCTGGTGCTGCGCTAAAGCCGCTACGGATGGAGTTGCCGCTGGAGCTGGTCGTCGTACCAGTGCCTGCCTTGCTGGTGGTGACGGAGACCGGGAGACTGATCTCGACAGGCGAACGGTCGATGCGCGACGTTGCTCGAAGGGCGCTGGACGGCGTTGAGGGGAAGGCGACTGGCGGCGTGGCTGGATGGGCGTTCGTCGAGGACTCCTTGGCATCTCGTGCAGGTGGAGCAGCGTGTGGTGATCCTTCCCGCATTTTTGCATGCGTCGCCACTGCGACATTGCCCTCCGGAGTGCTGATGCGCCAGGCAATTCGCACAAGATTTATTTATGAGAACGGCGCGGAGCCGCTTCTCCGTGCTGAGCCTGAGGAAACGGCTGCACTTCCGTAGCGGATGGATTCCCCGACAGACTCGGCAGCGGTAGGATCGAGTACCTCGGGATCGTCTGTCGTCCAAAGTTTGGGCGCTGCGAGGACGTGGAGCCATGGTATCGATGCTTTACTAAAAAAATATAAGCGAACTTAGTATCAATTGTGGACGGATTTTGAAGCATAAGGACAGAAGGCACTAGTTTGGAAAAGCGGAGGTTGCCTTGGCCTCCATAGAAAGAAGTGCTAGAAGGAGGACAGAATGCATTATTTTGGAAAGGCGGAGGTTGCCTTGTCCTCCATAGGAAGAAGTACTAGTTTGTGGATGGGACGTGTTATAGTCCCTCGAGCAGTACGGATCTCAACTACGCGAACTCTACTATCGGCTCCTGGAAGAACAGATACAACTCTGCCGAGCCGCCATTCGTTTGATGGCATGTTGTCTTCTTTGACGACCACCATGTCATCAACTTGGATATCTCTGGAAGGAGTCTGCCACTTATTGCGCTTGTGAAGTTCCTTTAAGTACTCCTCCTTCCATCGCGCACTGAACTGCTGATGCAAGGCCTTTAAGTGCTGCCAGCGATTTATAATCGACTGAGCATCGCCCTTAATCTCAGGCTCAGCTGTTGAAAGCAAAGGTCCCCCAATCAGAAAGTGGCCTGGCGTCAATGCCAATAACTCAGATGGATTTTCGGACATGGGAGACAGCGGCCTGGAATTAAGGCAGGCTTCAACTTTGGCGAGAAGCGTGGCGAACTCTTCAAACGTGTACTTCCGACTTGACGTCGACTTGTAAAAGAGTGCCTTGAAGCTCTTTACTCCAGCCTCCCACAATCCTCCCATATGTGGAGCCCCTGGTGGAATGAACCGCCACACAAGTCCCTGATGGCTATAGGTTCCAGCTACAGACTCCTTGATCGTCTGCATGAAGTCTCTAGAAAGTAGAGTCGCTGCCCCCACAAAGGTTTTGCCATTATCCGAATGGACTCGCTGAGGACAACCTCTTCTTGCTACGAATCGGGCAAATGCCGCGAGGAACTTCTCCGTTGTCAGGTCGGACGTAGGCTCTAAATGGATAGCCTTCGTGGAAAAACACACAAACACGCAGACATATCCCTTGGTAATAAGGCATGCTCTGCCCGTATAGTTTTTAATCTCAAACGGGCCTGCATAATCCATGCCCGTATATGTGAATGGCCTGGAAAAGGAAACTCGATCGGTAGGGAGATCGCCCATCAATTGCGTCTGGACTCTCTTCCTGTAAATAGTACACACCTTACAGGAATTCAGCACAGCTTTTACCAGATTTTTGATTTTAGGAATCCAATACTTCGATCGGATGAGGCGTACCACTAGTTGGTTGCCGCCATGCAGGGAAATCTGGGGTGAAAAAAGGACGAGAAGACGAGCTAACCGACAGTTGTATGGCAGTATAATAGGATGCCGCTCGTCGTACTGGAGGGCCGTTGAGGCCGTAATGCGCCCACATGCCCTTAACAGGCCTTGTTGGTCTAGAAATGGAAACAGGTTGGCTATCGGGCTGGAAACTGGAATCGGACGCTTATCGTTTAGGACTTTGAGCTCTTGGGTATATTCTCCCCGCTGAGCATTTCGAATAAGGACTCTTTCAGCTTCTTGGACCTCTTCCTTGGTGGGTCGCTCAGCAGCGTCCCTCGGCATCTTGCGGCAGCGTTGAGTGAACCGTATTACGTACGCAAGGACCCGCAGAGCCTTGTCCAACGCGGAGAAACGTTCCAAAAAATCTTCGGATGGGGCCTTGGCGAAATTGACCTTCACAGCACGCTGCTCTATGTCTGTGACTGGAGGTCCTAGCTCCCGTGTTGGCCACATGTCCTTCGGCTGTTGCAACCAGTCCGGTCCTTCCCACCAGAGTTGGCTATGAACCAGCTCCCGCAGCGAAACGCCTCGACTGGCCAGGTCCGCGGAATTGTGCTCGGATCGCACATGCGCCCAATGCTCAGCGCTCGTCACCTGAGTAATTTTTGTCACCCGGTTGGCGACAAACGTGGTCCAGCTTTTGTTCGTTCTTAGCGTTGCAGCTCCGGTCTATTTTTGGAATATGTGGAAACGGAACAGTTGTACCAATCAAAAGTTTTTTTTTGGAACCACTGCTTTGATGTGCGAGCAAAATATCAAAAAATTCGACCAAAAAAATGTTTTGCAAAATATTTGCAGTTGGTTGCTGAGCTGCGGAAATGATCGCAAGGAATATGGAAATAAATACGATTCGCACCGCCACGGCTTACACAAAAAGGATTTATTTATTTATTATTTATTTAATGGATGTGTGCCGACGGCGTGTGCGAAATAGCGCTGCTGAAATAAATATCATGCAAAAGTTGGAACGGCTTATAGTGTTGATGTGGAATCAGGAAATTTTTCCCATATGTATAATATAATAAATTGTGTTCAGTGGACTCAGGATATTTTTCCAATATGTATAATATAATAAATTGTGTTCAGTGGACTCAGGATATTTTTCCAATATGTATAATGTAATAAATTGTGTTCGGTGGAATCGGGTTATTTTGCAATATATATAATATATAATAAATTGTTTTTTATTATATTTTATATTTTATTCATAAATTATAAATGATATTGGCTATGTTGTAAATGTCGCTTTTGAAATCTTTGTTGGGTGTACCGCCTTACGTTACGGGCATATGTGTAAATGTTGCGTTAGAAATGGGTATACCGCCTTACGTTACGGGCATATGTACGTACGTACATTAATAAGCATGCATTTGGGTTATATGATTGTATGTATGGATATGTGTGTATGTATGGATATGTGTGTTTGGATTGATATGTGTCACTATAATTATTTGGGCTTTGACATACATATGTGCGTGTACATATGTATATATACTTGGATGTCAAAAGCACTTGGAATGAAACACAGTGGGCAACGAAAATATGCACGCACAACACTCTTTATTTATATTATTGCTCTTTGATTTTAATGCTGGACGCATGCAATGCACATATGCAGAGCTTTCGTTCCTTGCTTGCTGCTTATGTAAATGCACTTGGAATACACACACTGGAAAATATATTTGCCCACACAATAGTTTTAATTTCGGATTTATTTTTATTTCTCTTTGCACTTTTTGCTGTAATTTTGGAAATTGTATATAATGTGGACTGTATTGTAAATGTCGCTCTCGAAATGTTAGCTGGATATACCGCGAATAGAAGTGTGTAAATGTTTCTCCTTATGTACATATGTTGAGACCGTCAAGCATATGTACGTACATTAAAAAGCATACATCTGGATTTTATGTGTTTATGTATGTATGTAAATTGGGAAATATAAGGAGAGCAAAGCCGGAAAATGGCAATACGAAAAAAGAAGCCGGAATATGGCGATCGTATAAAGGTGGAAATAGCAATACGAAAAAAGAAGCCGGAATATGGCGATCGTATAAAGGTGGAAATAGCAATACGAAAAAAGAAGCCGGAATATGGCGATCATATAAAGGTGGAAATAGCAATACGAAAAAGAAGCCGGAATATGGCGATCGTATGCACAAATGGAATTAGCCGATCAGACAGATACATATAAGAAAATTGGGATCTTGGGAAATATCTGACTGGTCGGCCACGGAAATATGGAAAATTCGTACTTATCTTGAACTTTAAAGAACTCCGCCGGTGGTCGCTGGTATTTGTCGAAAATCCGGCTCGAAGGACCAAATGTTGGGGTGAAATACGGCGGGTCTTCCTTCCTTCTCGATTTTGGTTTTAGGTTTGGGGTAGAATTAATAACGCGGGCAAAGTTTTCGTTCAACGTTATAAAAGATTCACTTTATTGTCCGACTTCACTCTCACACTTGGAAATTAGAACTAACTTAAACTACGGGGTGGAAACTTTTTGAGCCGCTCCGAGAGCGGATTGGAGACCCTTAACAGAGCCAGAGAGCGAGATGCAAGTGATCTGGAAGAACTGCTCTCACGACTGTTAAGACTCCAGGGGCGGTTCAAAAAGGACTGGAAAGCGCCGCTCTGGCGCGAACACCATTTTTTGCAAATTTTGACAGGTCGGGGGTCATAAAAAACTACAAAATATTGACCAAAAATTCGAAAATAAACCAATAATGCAGCTAGATAGATATTCGAATAACAAATTCAGAGAGGTATTCCACTTTTAAATCGGGTAAAAATTTCAAAAGTTTGGGCTAAGCAGTGCTGGGATCTGGTCACTTTTCTGCAAACCCATTTTTTGCAAATTTTGACAGGTCGGGGGTCATAAAAAATGACGAAACATTGACCAAAAATTCGAAAATAAACCAATAATGCAGCTAGATAGATATTTTAACAACAAATTCAGAGAGGTATTCCACTTTTAAATCGGGTAAAAATTTCAAAAGTTTGGGCTAAGCAGTGCTGGGATCTGGTCACTTTTCTGCAAACCCATTTTTTGCAAATTTTGACAGGTCGGGGGTCATAAAAAACTACAAAATATTGACCAAAAATTCGAAAATAAACCAATAATGCAGCTAGATAGATATTTTAACAACAAATTCAGAGAGGTATTCCACTTTTAAATCGGGTAAAAATTTCAAAAGTTTGGGCTAAGCAGTGCTGGGATCTGGTCACTTTTCTGCAAACCCATTTTTTGCAAATTTTGACAGGTCGGGGGTCATAAAAAACTACAAAATATTGACCAAAAATTCGAAAATAAACCAATAATGCAGCTAGATAGATATTCGAATAACAAATTCAGAGAGGTATTCCACTTTTAAATCGGGTAAAAATTTCAAAAGTTTGGGCTAAGCAGTGCTGGGATCTGGTCACTTTTCTGCAAACCCATTTTTTGCAAATTTTGACAGGTCGGGGGTCATAAAAAATTACAAAATATTGACCAAAAATTCGAAAATAAACCAATAATGCAGCTAGATAGATATTCGAATAACAAATTCAGAGAGGTATTCCACTTTTAAATCGGGTAAAAATTTTAAAAGTTTGGGCTAAGCAGTGCTGGGATCTGGTCACTTTTCTGCAAACCCATTTTTTGCAAATTTTGACAGGTCGGGGGTCATAAAAAATGACGAAACATTGACCAAAAATTCGAAAATAAACCAATGATGTAGCTAGATAGATATTTTAATAACAAATTCAGAGAGGCATTCCACTTTTAAATCGGGTAAAAATTTCAAAAGTTATGGGATAAGCAGTGCTGGGATCTGGTCACTTTTCTGCAAACCCATTTTTTTTGCAAATTTTGACAGGTCGGGGGTCATAAAAAATGACGAAACATTGACCAAAAATTCGAAAATAAACCAATAATGCAGCTAGATAACATAGATATTCGAAAAACAAATTCAGAGAGGTATTCCACTTTTAAATCGGGTAAAAATTTCAATAGTTATGGGATAAGCAGTGCTGGGATCTGGTCACTTTTCTGCAAACCCATTTTTTTTGCAAATTTTGACAGGTCGGGGGTCATAAAAAATTACAAAATATTGACCAAAAATTCGAAAATAAACCAATAATGCAGCTAGATAGATATTTTAACAACAAATTCAGAGAGGTATTCCACTTTTAAATCGGGTACAAATTTCAAAAGTTTGGGCTAAGCAGTGCTGGGATCTGGTCACTTTTCTGCAAACCCATTTTTTGCAAATTTTGACAGGTCGGGGTCATAAAAAATTACAAAATATTGACCAAAAATTCGAAAATAAACCAATAATGCAGCTAGATAGATATTTAAATAACAAATTCAGAGAGGTATTCCACTTTTAAGTCGGGTAAAAATTTCAAAAGTTATGGGCTAAGCAGTGCTGGGTTCTGGTCACTTTTCTGCAAACCCATTTTTTGCAAATTTTGACAGGTCGGGGGTCATAAAAAATGATGAAACATTGACCAAAAATTCGAAAATAAACCAATAATGCAGCTAGATAGATATTCTAATAACAAAATTCAGAGAGGTATTCCACTTTTAAATCGGGTAAAAATTTCAAAAGGTTTGGGATAAGCAGTGCTGGGATCTGGTCACTTTTCTGCAAACCCATTTTTTGCAAATTTTAACAAGTCGGGGGTCATAAAAAACTACAAAATATTGACCAAAAATTCGAAAATAAACCAATAATGCAGCTAGATAGATATTTTAATAACAAATTCAGAGAGGTATTCCACTTTTAAATCGGGTAAAAATTTCAAAAGTTATGGGCTAAGCAGTGCTGGGTTCTGGTCACTTTTCTGCAAACCCATTTTTTGAAAATTTTGACAGGTCGGGGGTCATAAAAAATGACGAAACATTGACCAAAAATTCGAAAATAAACCAATGATGTAGCTAGATAGATATTTTAATAACAAATTCAGAGAGGCATTCCACTTTTAAATCGGGTAAAAATTTCAAAAGTTATGGGATAAGCAGTGCTGGGATCTTGTCACTTTTCTGCAAACCCATTTTTTTGCAAATTTTGACAGGTCGGGGGTCATAAAAAATTACAAAATATTGACCAAAAATTCGAAAATAAACCAATAATGCAGCTAGATAGATATTTTAACAACAAATTCAGAGAGGTATTCCACTTTTAAATCGGGTAAAAATTTCAAAAGTTTGGGCTAAGCAGTGCTGGGATCTGGTCACTTTTCTGCAAACCCATTTTTTGCAAATTTTGACAGGTCGGGGGTCATAAAAAACTACAAAATATTAACCAAAAATTCGAAAATAAACCAATAATGCAGCTAGATAGATATTTTAACAACAAATTCAGAGAGGTATTCCACTTTTAAATCGGGTAAAAATTTCAAAAGTTTGGGCTAAGCAGTGCTGGGATCTGGTCACTTTTCTGCAAACCCATTTTTTGCAAATTTTGACAGGTCGGGGGGTCATAAAAAATTACAAAATATTGACCAAAAATTCGAAAATAAACCAATAATGCAGCTAGATAGATATTTTAATAGCAAATTCAGAGAGGTATTCCACTTTTAAATCGGGTAAAAATTTCAAAAAGTTTGGGATAAGCAGTGCTGGGATCTGGTCACTTTTCTGCAAACCCATTTTTTGCAAATTTTGACAGGTCGGGGGTCATAAAAAATTAAAAAATATTGACCAAAAATTCGAAAATAAACCAATAATGCAGCTAGATAGATATTTTAACAACAAATTCAGAGAGGTATTCCACTTTTAAATCGGGTAAAAATTTCAAAAGTTTGGGCTAAGCAGTGCTGGGATCTGGTCACTTTTCTGCAAACCCATTTTTTGCAAATTTTGACAGGTCGGGGGTCATAAAAAACTACAAAATATGAACCAAAAATTCGAAAATAAACCAATAATGCAGCTAGATAGATATTTTAACAACAAATTCAGAGAGGTATTCCACTTTTAAATCGGGTAAAAATTTCAAAAGTTTGGGCTAAGCAATAATGCAGCTAGATAGATATTTTAACAACAAATTCAGAGAGGTATTCCACTTTTAAGTCGGGTAAAAATTTCAAAAGTTATGGGCTAAGCAGTGCTGGGTTCTGGTCACTTTTCTGCAAACCCATTTTTTGCAAATTTTGACAGGTCGGGGGTCATAAAAAATGATGAAACATTGACCAAAAATTCGAAAATAAACCAATAATGCAGCTAGATAGATATTCTAATAACAAAATTCAGAGAGGTATTCCACTTTTAAATCGGGTAAAAATTTCAAAAGGTTTGGGATAAGCAGTGCTGGGATCTGGTCACTTTTCTGCAAACCCATTTTTTGCAAATTTTGACAGGTCGGGGGTCATAAAAAACTACAAAATATTAACCAAAAATTCGAAAATAAACCAATAATGCAGCTAGATAGATATTTTAACAACAAATTCAGAGAGGTATTCCACTTTTAAATCGGGTAAAAATTTCAAAAGTTATGGGCTAAGCAGTGCTGGGATCTGGTCACTTTTCTGCAAACCCATTTTTTTGAAAATTTTGACAGGTCGGGGGGTCATAAAAAATGACGAAACATTGACAAAAAATTCGAAAATAAACCAATGATGTAGCTAGATAGATATTTTAATAACAAATTCAGAGAGGCATTCCACTTTTAAATCGGGTAAAAATTTCAAAAGTTATGGGCTAAGCAGTGCTGTGTTCTGGTCACTTTTCTGCAAACCCATTTTTTTGCAAATTTTGACAGGTTGGGGGTCATAAAAAATTACAAAATATTGACCAAAAATTCGAAAATAAACCAATAATGCAGCTAGATAGATATTTTAACAACAAATTCAGAGAGGTATTCCACTTTTAAATCGGGTAAAAATTTCAAAAGTTTGGGCTAAGCAGTGCTGGGATCTGGTCACTTTTCTGCAAACCCATTTTTTGCAAATTTTGACAGGTCGGGGTCATAAAAAATTACAAAATATTGACCAAAAATTCGAAAATAAACCAATAATGCAGCTAGATAGATATTTAAATAACAAATTCAGAGAGGTATTCCACTTTTAAGTCGGGTAAAAATTTCAAAAGTTATGGGCTAAGCAGTGCTGGGTTCTGGTCACTTTTCTGCAAACCCATTTTTTGCAAATTTTGACAGGTCGGGGGTCATAAAAAATGATGAAACATTGACCAAAAATTCGAAAATAAACCAATAATGCAGCTAGATAGATATTCTAATAACAAAATTCAGAGAGGTATTCCACTTTTAAATCGGGTAAAAATTTCAAAAGGTTTGGGATAAGCAGTGCTGGGATCTGGTCACTTTTCTGCAAACCCATTTTTTGCAAATTTTGACAGGTCGGGGGTCATAAAAAACTACAAAATATTAACCAAAAATTCGAAAATAAACCAATAATGCAGCTAGATAGATATTTTAACAACAAATTCAGAGAGGTATTCCACTTTTAAATCGGGTAAAAATTTCAAAAGTTATGGGCTAAGCAGTGCTGGGATCTGGTCACTTTTCTGCAAACCCATTTTTTGAAAATTTTGACAGGTCGGGGGTCATAAAAAATGACGAAACATTGACAAAAAATTCGAAAATAAACCAATGATGTAGCTAGATAGATATTTTAATAACAAATTCAGAGAGGCATTCCACTTTTAAATCGGGTAAAAATTTCAAAAGTTATGGGCTAAGCAGTGCTGTGTTCTGGTCACTTTTCTGCAAACCCATTTTTTGCAAATTTTGACAGGTTGGGGGTCATAAAAAATTACAAAATATTGACCAAAAATTCGAAAATAAACCAATAATGCAGCTAGATAGATATTTTAACAACAAATTCAGAGAGGTATTCCACTTTTTAAATCGGGTAAAAATTTCAAAAGTTTGGGCTAAGCAGTGCTGGGATCTGGTCACTTTTCTGCAAACCCATTTTTTGCAAATTTTGACAGGTCGGGGGGTCATAAAAAATTACAAAATATTGACCAAAAATTCGAAAATAAACCAATAATGCAGCTAGATAGATATTTTAACAACAAATTCAGAGAGGTATTCCACTTTTAAATCGGGTAAAAATTTCAAAAGTTTGAGCTAAGCAGTGCTGGGATCTGGTCACTTTTCTGCAAACCCATTTTTTGCAAATTTTGACAGGTCGGGGGTCATAAAAAATGACGAAACATTGACCAAAAATTCGAAAATAAACCAATGATGTAGCTAGATAGATATTTTAATAACAAATTCAGAGAGGTATTCGACTTTTAAATCGGGTAAAAATTTCAAAAGTTATGGGATAAGCAGTGCTGTGTTCTGGTCACTTTTCTGCAAACCCATTTTTTGAAAATTTTGACAGGTTGGGGGGTCATAAAAAATTACAAAATATTGACCAAAAATTCGAAAATAAACCAATAATGCAGCTAGATAGATATTTTAACAACAAATTCAGAGAGGTATTCCACTTTTAAATCGGGTAAAAATTTCAAAAGTTTGGGCTAAGCAGTGCTGGGATCTGGTCACTTTTCTGCAAACCCATTTTTTGCAAATTTTGACAGGTCGGGGGTCATAAAAAACTACAAAATATTAACCAAAAATTCGAAAATAAACCAATAATGCAGCTAGATAGATATTTTAACAACAAATTCAGAGAGGTATTCCACTTTTAAATCGGGTAAAAATTTCAAAAGTTTGGGCTAAGCAGTGCTGGGATCTGGTCACTTTTCTGCAAACCCATTTTTTGAAAATTTTGACAGGTCGGGGGTCATAAAAAATGACGAAACATTGACCAAAAATTCGAAAATAAACCAATGATGTAGCTAGATAGATATTTTAATAACAAATTCAGAGAGGCATTCCACTTTTAAATCGGGTAAAAATTTCAAAAGTTATGGGCTAAGCAGTGCTGGGTTCTGGTCACTTTTCTGCAAACCCATTTTTTTTGCAAATTTTGACAGGTTGGGGGGTCATAAAAAATTACAAAATATTGACCAAAAATTCGAAAATAAACCAATAATGCAGCTAGATAGATATTTTAACAACAAATTCAGAGAGGTATTCCACTTTTAAATCGGGTAAAAATTTCAAAAGTTTGGGCTAAGCAGTGCTGGGATCTGGTCACTTTTCTGCAAACCCATTTTTTGCAAATTTTGACAGGTCGGGGGTCATAAAAAATTACAAAATATTGACCAAAAATTCGAAAATAAACCAATAATGCAGCTAGATAGATATTTTAACAACAAATTCAGAGAGGTATTCCACTTTTAAATCGGGTAAAAATTTCAAAAGTTATGGGCTAAGCAGTGCTGGGATCTGGTCACTTTTCTGCAAACCCATTTTTTTGCAAATTTTAACAAGTCGGGGGGTCATAAAAAACTACAAAATATTGACCAAAAATTCGAAAATAAACCAATAATGCAGCTAGATAGATATTTTAATAACAAATTCAGAGAGGTATTCCACTTTTAAATCGGGTAAAAATTTCAAAAGTTATGGGCTAAGCAGTGCTGGGTTCTGGTCACTTTTCTGCAAACCCATTTTTTGCAAATTTTGACAGGTCGGGGGTCATAAAAAATTACAAAATATTGACCAAAAAATCGAAAATAAACCAATAATGCAGCTAGATAGTTATTCGAATAACAAATTCAGAGAGGTATTCCACTTTTAAATCGGGTAAAAATTTCAAAAGTTATGGGCTAAGCAGTGCTGGGATCTGGTCACTTTTCTGCAAACCCATTTTTGCAAATTTTGACAGGTCGGGGGTCATAAAAAATGACGAAACATTGACCAAAAATTCGAAAATAAACCAATAATGCAGCTAGATAGATATTCTAATAACAAAATTCAGAGAGGTATTCCACTTTTAAATCGGGTAAAAATTTCAAAAGTTTGGGCTAAGCAGTGCTGGGATCTGGTCACTTTTCTGCAAACCCATTTTTTGCTAATTTTGACAGGTCGGGGGTCATAAAAAATTACAAAATATTGACCAAAAATTCGAAAATAAACCAATAATGCAGCTAGATAGATATTTTAACAACAAATTCAGAGAGGTATTCCACTTTTAAATCGGGTAAAAATTTCAAAAGTTTGGGCTAAGCAGTGCTGGGATCTGGTCACTTTTCTGCAAACCCATTTTTTGCAAATTTTGACAGGTCGGGGTCATAAAAAATTACAAAATATTGACCAAAAATTCGAAAATAAACCAATAATGCAGCTAGATAGATATTTTAATAACAAATTCAGAGAGGTATTCCACTTTTAAGTCGGGTAAAAATTTCAAAAGTTTGGGCTAAGCAGTGCTGGGATCTGGTCACTTTTCTGCAAACCGATTTTTTGCAAATTTTGACAGGTCGGGGGTCATAAAAAACTACAAAATATTGACCAAAAATTCGAAAATAAACCAATAATGCAGCTAGATAGATATTTTAACAACAAATTCAGAGAGGTATTCCACTTTTAAATCGGGTAAAAATTTCAAAAGTTTGGGCTAAGCAGTGCTGGGATCTGGTCACTTTTCTGCAAACCCATTTTTTGCAAATTTTGACAGGTCGGGGGTCATAAAAAATGACGAAACCAGTGCTGGGATCTGGTCACTTTTCTGCAAACCCATTTTTTGCAAATTTTGACAGGTCGGGGGTCATAAAAAACTACAAAATATTAACCAAAAATTCGAAAATAAACCAATAATGCAGCTAGATAGATATTTTAACAACAAATTCAGAGAGGTATTCCACTTTTAAATCGGGTAAAAATTTCAAAAGTTTGGGCTAAGCAGTGCTGGGATCTGGTCACTTTTCTGCAAACCCATTTTTTGAAAATTTTGACAGGTTGGGGGTCATAAAAAATTACAAAATATTGACCAAAAATTCGAAAATAAACCAATAATGCAGCTAGATAGATATTTTAACAACAAATTCAGAGAGGTATTCCACTTTTAAATCGGGTAAAAATTTCAAAAGTTTGGGCTAAGCAGTGCTGGGATCTGGTCACTTTTCTGCAAACCCATTTTTTGCAAATTTTGACAGGTCGAGGTCATAAAAAACTACAAAATATTGACCAAAAATTCGAAAATAAACCAATAATGCAGCTAGATAGATATTTTAACAACAAATTCAGAGAGGTATTCCACTTTTAAATCGGGTAAAAATTTCAAAAGTTTGGGCTAAGCAGTGCTGGGATCTGGTCACTTTTCTGCAAACCCATTTTTTGCAAATTTTGACAGGTCGGGGGTCATAAAAAATTACAAAATATTGACCAAAAATTCGAAAATAAACCAATAATGCAGCTAGATAGATATTTTAACAACAAATTCAGAGAGGTATTCCACTTTTAAATCGGGTAAAAATTTCAAAAGTTTGGGCTAAGCAGTGCTGGGATCTGGTCACTTTTCTGCAAACCCATTTTTTGAAAATTTTGACAGGTCGGGGAGTCATAAAAAATGACGAAACATTGACCAAAAATTCGAAAATAAACCAATGATGTAGCTAGATAGATATTTTAATAACAAATTCAGAGAGGCATTCCACTTTTAAATCGGGTAAAAATTTCAAAAGTTATGGGCTAAGCAGTGCTGTGTTCTGGTCACTTTTCTGCAAACCCATTTTTTTGCAAATTTTGACAGGTTGGGGAGTCATAAAAAATTACAAAATATTGACCAAAAATTCGAAAATAAACCAATAATGCAGCTAGATAGATATTTTAACAACAAATTCAGAGAGGTATTCCACTTTTAAATCGGGTAAAAATTTCAAAAGTTTGGGCTAAGCAGTGCTGGGATCTGGTCACTTTTCTGCAAACCGATTTTTTGCAAATTTTGACAGGTCGGGGGTCATAAAAAATTACAAAATATTGACCAAAAATTCGAAAATAAACCAATAATGCAGCTAGATAGATATTTTAACAACGAATTCAGAGAGGTATTCCACTTTTAAATCGGGTAAAAATTTCAAAAGTTTGAGCTAAGCAGTGCTGGGATCTGGTCACTTTTCTGCAAACCCATTTTTTGCAAATTTTGACAGGTCGGGGGTCATAA
>NW_025064472.1:0-17503 GCF_018152265.1 Drosophila ficusphila
GGGTTTGCAGAAAAGTGACCAGATCCTGTCACTGCTTAGCCCAAATCTTTGAAATTTTTACCCTGATTTAAAAGTGGAATACCTCTCTGAATTTGTTGTTAAAATATCTATCTAGCTGCATTATTGGTTTATTTTCGAATTTTTGGTCAATATTTTGTAATTTTTTATGACTTCGACCTGTCAAAATTTGCAAAAAATGGGTTTGCAGAAAAGTGACCAGATCCCAGCACTGCTTAGCCCAAACTTTGAAATTTTTACCCGATTTAAAAGTGGAATACCTCTCTGAATTTGTTGTTAAAATATCTATCTAGCTGCATTATTGGTTTATTTTCGAATTTTTGGTCAATATTTTTGTAATTCTTTATGACCCCCGACCTGTCAAAATTTGCAAAAAATGGGTTTGTAGAAAAGTGGACCAGATCCCAGCACTGCTTAGCCCAAACTTTTGAAATTTTTACCTGATTTAAAAGTGGAATACTCTCTGAATTTGTTATTAAAATATCATATCTAGCATCACTATTGGGTTATTTTTTTGAACTTTTGGTCAATATTTTGTAATTTTTTATGACTTTTTGACCTGTCAAAATTTGCAAAAAATGGGTTTGCAGAAAAGTGACCAGATCCCAGCACTGCTTAGCCCAAACTTTTTAAATTTTACCTGATTTAAAAGTGGAATACCTTTCTGAATTTGTTGTTAAAATATCTATCTAGCTGCATTATTGGTTTATTTTCGAATTTTTGGTCAATATTTTGCACTTTTTTATGACCTTCGACCTGTCAAAATTTGCAAAAAATGGGTTTGCAGAAAAGGGACTAGATCCCAGCACTGCTTAGGCCCAACTTTTGGAAATTTTTACCCGATTTAAAAGTGGAATACCTCTCTGAATTTGTTGTTAAAGATCTCAATTAGCTGCATTATTGGTTTATTTTCGAATTTTTGGTCAATATTTGTAAATTTTTAAGAACCCTGACCTGTCAAAATTTGGTAAAAAATGGGTTTGCAGAAAAGTGACTAGATCCCAGCACTGCTTAGCCCATAACTTTGGAAATTTTTACCCGATTTAAAAGTGGAATGCCTCTCTGAATTTGTTATTAAAATATCTATCTAGCTACATCATTGGTTTATTTTCGAATTTTTGGTCAATATTTTGTAATTTTTTATGACTCCTTAACCTGTCAAAATTTGCAAAAAATGGGTTTGCAGAAAAGTGACTCAGATCCCAGCAATTGCTTAGGCCCAAACTTTTGAAATTTTTACCCGATTTAAAAGTGGAATACCTCTGAATTTGTTATTCGAATATCTATCTAGCTGCATTATTGGTTTATTTTCGAATTTTTGGTCAATATTTTGTAGTTTTTTATGACTCCTCGACCTGTCAAAATTTGCAAAAAAAATGGGTTGCAGAAAAGTGACCAGATCCCAGCACTGCTTAGCCCATAACTTTGAAATTTTTACCCGATTTAAAAGTGGAATAAATCTCTGAATTTGTTGTTAAAATATCTTTCTAGCTGCATTATTGGTTTATTTTCGAATTTTTGGTCAATATTTTGTAAGTTTTTATGACTCCTCGACCTGTCAAAATTTGCAAAAAAATGGGTTTGCAGAAAAGTGACCAGATCCCAGCACTGCTTATCCCATAACCTTTTGAAATTTTTACCCGATTTGGAAGTAGCAATCTCTCTGAATTTGTTATTCGAATATCTATCTAGCTGCATTATTGGTTTATTTTCAAATTTTTGGTCAATATTTTGTAAAGTTTTATGACCTTCGACCTTGTCAAAATTTGCAAAAAATGGGTTCGCAGAAAAGTGACCAGATCCCAGCACTGCTTAGTAGCCCATAACTTTTGAAATTTTTACCCGATTTAAAAGTGGAATAAATTTCAAATTTGTTATCGAAGATCTCTTATCTAGCTGCATTATTGGTTTATTTTCGAATTTTTGGTCAATATTTGTAATTTTTTATGACTCCTCGACCTGTCAAAATTTGCAAAAATGGGTTTGCAGAAAAGTGACCAGGAACCCAGCACTGCTTAGCCCATAACTTTTGAAATTTTTACCCGATTTAAAAGGGGAATGCCTCTCTGAATTTGTTGTTAAAATATCTATCTAGCTGCATTATTGGTTTATTTTCGAATTTTTGGTCAATATTTTGTAATTTTTATGATTCCCCTGACCTGTCAAAATTTGCAAAAAATGGGCTTGCAGAAAAGTGACCAGATCCCAGCACTGCTTGACCCAAACTTTTGAAATTTTTACCTGATTTAAAAGTGGAATACTTCTCTGAATTTGTTATTCGAGTATCTATCTAGCTGCATTATTGGTTTATTTTCGAATTTTTGGTCAATATTTTGTAGTTTTTTATGACTCCTGACCTGTCAAAATTTGCAAAAAATGGGTTTGCAGAAAAGTGACCAGATCCCAGCACTGCTTAGCCCCAACTTTTGAAATTTTTACCCGATTTAAAAGTGGAATACTTCTCTGAATTTGTTATTAAAATATCTATCTAGCTGCATTATTGGTTTATTTTCGAATTTTTGGTCAATATTTTGTAATTTTTTATGACTCCTCGACCTGTCAAAATTTGCAAAAAATCGGTTTGCAGAAAAGTGACCAGATCCCAGCACTGCTTAGCCCAAACTTTTGAAATTTTTACCCGATTTAAAAGTGGAATACCTCTCTGAATTTGTTATTCGAATATCTATCTAGCTGCATTATTGGTTTATTTTCGAATTTTTGGTCAATATTTTGTAATTTTTTATGACCTTCGACCTGTCAAAATTTGCAAAAAATGGGTTTTGCAGAAAAGTGACAAGATCTTAGCACTGCTTAGCCCATAACTTTTGAAATTTTACCTGATTTAAAAGTGAATACTTCTCTGAATTTGTTATTAAAATATTATCTATCTAGCTGCATTATTGGTTTATTTTTCGAATTTTTCGTCAATCTTTTTGTAGTTTTTTATGACTCCCTGACCTGTCAAAATTTGCAAAAAATGGGTTTGCAGAAAAGTGACCAGATCCCAGCACTGCTTAGCCCATAACTTTGAAATTCTACCTGATTTAAAAGTGGAATACCTCTCTGAATTTGTTATTAAAATATCTATCTAGCTGCTTTATTGGTTTATTTTCGAATTTTTGGTCAATATTTTGTAATTTGTTATGACCCCCGACCTGTCAAAATTTGCAAAAAATGGGTTTGCAGAAAAGTGACCAGATCCCAGCACTGCTTTGCCCAAACTTTTTGAAATTTTTACCCGATTTAAAAGTGGAATACCTCTCTGAATTTGTTGTTAAAATATCTATCTAGCTGCATTATTGGTTTATTTTCGAATTTTTGGTCAATATTTTGTAATTTTTTATGACCTTCGACCTGTCAAAACTTGCAAAAAATAGGTTTGCAGAAAAGTGACCAGAACCCAGCACTGCTTAGCCCATAACTTTTGGAAATTTTTACCCGATTTAAAAGTGGAATGCCTCTCTGAATTTGTTATTAAAATATCTATCTAGCTACATCATTGGTTTATTTTCTGAATTTTTGGTCAATCGTTTGTCATTTTATGACTCCTGACCTTGTCAAATTTGCAAAAAATGGGTTTGCAGAAAAGTGACTAGATCCCAGCACTGCTTGACCTAAACTTTTGAAATTTTTAATTGATTTAAAAGTGGAATACCTCTCTGAATTTGTTATTCGAATATCTATCTAGCTGCATTATTGGTTTATTTTCGAATTTTTGGTCAATATTTTGTAATTTTTTATGACTCCCTCGACCTGTCAAAATTTGCAAAAAATGGGTTTGCAGAAAAGTGACCAGATCCCAGCACTGCTTGACCCAAACTTTTGGAAATTTTTACCCGTTGATTTAAAAGTGGAATACCTCTCTGAATTTGTTATTGAAATATCTATCTAGCTGCATTATTGGTTTATTTTCGAATTTTTTGGTCAATATTTTGTAATTTTTTTATGACTCCTTGACCTGTCAAATAAATTTGCAAAAAATGGGTTTGCAGAAAAGTGACCAGATCCCAGCACTGCTTAGCCCCAACTTTTGAAATTTTTACCCGATTTAAAAGTGAATGACTCTGAATTTGTTGTTAAAATATCTATCTAGGGCTGCATTATTGGTTTATTTTCGAATTTTTGGTCAATATTTTGTAATTTTTTATGACCTTCGACCTGTCAAAATTTGCAAAAAATGGGTTTGCAGAAAAGTGACCAGATCCCAGCACCCCTTAGCCTAAACTTTTGAAATTTTTACCCGATTTAAAAGTGGAATACTCTCTGAATTTGTTGTTAAAATATCTATCTAGCTGCATTATTGGTTTATTTTCGAATTTTTCGACAATATTTTGTAATTTTTTAATGACCCCGACCTGTCAAAATTTGCAAAAAATGGGTTTCCAGAAAAGTGACTAGATCCCAGCACTGCTTAGCCCCAACTTTTGAAATTTTTACCCGATTTAAAAGTGGAATACCTCTGAATTTGTTGTTAAAATATCTATCTAGCTGCATTATTGGTTTATTTTCAAATTTTTCGTCAATATTTTGTAGTTTTTTATGATTCTCGACCTGTCAAAATTTGCATAAAATGGGTTTGCAGAAAAGTGACCAGATCCCACCACTGCTTAGCCCATAACTTCTTTGAAATTTTTACCCGATTTAAAAGTGGAATACCTTTCTGAATTTGTTGTTAAAACATCTTTCTAGCTGCATTATTGGTTTATTTTCGAGTTTTTGGTCAATATTTTGTAGTTTTTTATGACTTCGACCTGTCAAAATTTGCAAAAAAATGGGTTTGCAGAAAAGTGACCAGATCCCAGCACTGCTTATCCCATAACTTTTGAAATCTTTACCTGATTTAAAAGTGGAATGCCTCTCTGAATTTGTTATTAAAATATCTATCTAGCTACATCATTGGTTTATTTTCGAATTTTTGGTCAATGTTTCGTCATTTTTTATGACCCCGACCTAAGTCAAAATTTGCAAAAAATGGGTTTGCAGAAAAGTGACCAGATCCCAGCACTGCTTAGCCCAAACTTTTGAAATTTTTACCCGATTTAAAAGTGGAGTACCTCTCTTAATTTGCCATTTAAAATATCTATCTAGCTGCATTATTGGTTTATTTTTCGAATTTTTGGTCAATATTTTGTAATTTTTATGACCCCCGACCTGTCAAAATTTGCAAAAAATGGGTTTGCAGAAAAGTGACCAGATCCCAGCACTGCTTAGCCCAAACTTTTGAAATTTTTACCTGATTTAAAAGTGGAATACTTCTCTGAATTTGTTATTAAAATATCTATCTAGCTGCATTATTGGTTTATTTTCGAATTTTTGGTCAATATTTTGTAATTTTTTATGACTTCGACCTGTCAAAATTGGCAAAAAATGGGTTTGCAGAAAAGTGACCTGATCCCAGCACTGCTTAGCCCAAACTTTTGAAATTTTTACCCGATTTAAAAGTGGAATACCTCTCTGAATTTGTTATTCGAATATCTATCTAGCTGCATTATTGGTTTATTTTCGAATTTTTGGTCAATATTTTGTAATTTTTTATGACCCCGACCTGTCAAAATTTGCAAAAATGGGTTTGGTGAAAAGTGACCAGATCCCAGCACTGCTTAGCCCAAACTTTTGGAATTTTTACCCGATTTAAAAGTGGAATACCCTCTCTGAATTTGTTATTTAAATATCTATCTAGCTGCATTATTGGTTTTTTTTTTTTCGAATTTTTGGTCAATATTTTGTAATTTTTTATGATCCTCGACCTGTCAAAATTTGCAAAAAATGGGTTTGCAGAAAAGTGACCAGATCCCAGCACTGCTTAGCCCAAACTTTTGAAATTTTTACCCGATTTAAAAGTGGAATACCTCTCTGAATTTGTTATTAAAATATCTATCTAGCTGCATTATTGGTTTATTTTCGAATTTTTGGTCAATATTTTGTAATTTTTTTATGACCCTTGACCTGTCAAAATTTGCAAAAAATGGGTTTGCAGAAAAGTGACCAGATCCCAGCACTGCTTAGCCCAAACTTTTGAAATTTTTACCCGATTTAAAAGTGGAATACCTCTCTGAATTTGTTGTTAGAATATCTATCTAGCTGCATTATTGGTTTATTTTCGAATTTTTGGTCAATATTTTGTAATTTTTTATGACTCCCGACCTGTCAAAATTTGCAAAAAATGGGTTTGCAGAAAAGTGACCAGATCCCAGCACTGCTTAGCCCAAACTTTTGAAATTTTTACCCGATTTAAAAGTGGAATACCTCTCTGAATTTGTTATTAAAATATCTATCTAGCTGCATTATTGGTTTATTTTTCGAATTTTTGGTCAATATTTTGTAATTTTTTATGACTCCTCGACCTGTCAAAATTTGCAAAAAATGGGTTTGCAGAAAAGTGACCAGATCCCAGCACTGCTTAGCCCAAACTTTTGAAATTTTTACCCGATTTAAAAGTGGAATACCTCTCTGAATTTGTTATTAAAATATCTATCTAGCTACATCATTGGTTTATTTTCGAATTTTTGGTCAATGTTTCGTCATTTTTTATGACCCTCGACCTGTCAAAATTTGCAAAAATGGGTTTGCAGAAAAGTGACCAGATCCCAGCACTGCTTAGCCCAAACTTTTGAAATTTTTACCCGATTTAAAAGTGGAATACCTCTCTGAATTTGTTATTAAAATATCTATCTAGCTGCATTATTGGTTTATTTTCGAATTTTTGGTCAATATTTTGTAGTTTTTTATGACCCCCGACCTGTCAAAATTTGCAAAAAATGGGTTTGCAGAAAAGTGACCAGATCCCAGCACTGCTTAGCCCAAACTTTTGAAATTTTTACCCGATTTAAAAGTGGAATACCTCTCTGAATTTGTTATTAAAATATCTATCTAGCTGCATTATTGGTTTATTTTCGAATTTTTGGTCAATATTTTGTATTTTTTATGACCCCGACCTGTCAAAATTTGCAAAAAATGGGTTTGCAGAAAAGTGACCAGATCCCAGCACTGCTTAGCCCAAACTTTTGAAATTTTTACCCGATTTAAAAGTGGAATACCTCTCTGAATTTGTTGTTAAAATATCTATCTAGCTGCATTATTGGTTTATTTTCGAATTTTTGGTCAATATTTTGTAATTTTTTATGACTCCCGACCTGTCAAAATTTGCAAAAATGGGTTTGCAGAAAAGTGACCAGATCCCAGCACTGCTTAGCCCAAACTTTTGAAATTTTTACCCGATTTAAAAGTGGAATACCTCTCTGAATTTGTTATTAAAATATCTATCTAGCTGCATTATTGGTTTATTTTCGAATTTTTGGTCAATATTTTGTAATTTTTTATGACCCCCGACCTGTCAAAATTTGCAAAAAATGGGTTTGCAGAAAAGTGACCAGATCCCAGCACTGCTTATCCCATAACTTTTGAAATTTTTACCCGATTTAAAAGTGGAATACCTCTCTGAATTTGTTATTAAAATATCTATCTAGCTGCATTATTGGTTTATTTTCGAATTTTTGGTCAATATTTTGTAATTTTTTATGACCCTCGACCTGTCAAAATTTGCAAAAAATGGGTTTGCAGAAAAGTGACCAGATCCCAGCACTGCTTAGCCCAAACTTTTGAAATTTTTACCCGATTTAAAAGTGGAATACCTCTCTGAATTTGTTATTAAAATATCTATCTAGCTGCATTATTGGTTTATTTTCGAATTTTTGGTCAATATTTTGTAATTTTTTATGACCCCGACCTGTCAAAATTTGCAAAAATGGGTTTGCAGAAAAGTGACCAGATCCCAGCACTGCTTAGCCCAAACTTTTGAAATTTTTACCCGATTTAAAAGTGGAATACCTCTCTGAATTTGTTATTAGAATATCTATCTAGCTGCATTATTGGTTTATTTTCGAATTTTTGGTCAATATTTTGTAA
The DNA here is from genome assembly GCF_018152265.1 of Drosophila ficusphila. NCBI lineage: Eukaryota > Metazoa > Arthropoda > Insecta > Diptera > Drosophilidae > Drosophila > Drosophila ficusphila. The sequence continues at coordinate 7,924 of NW_025064472.1, forward strand.
TTTTTTATGACTTCGACCTGTCAAAATTTGCAAAAAATGGGTTTGCAGAAAAGTGACCAGATCCCAGCACTGCTTAGCCCAAACTTTTGAAATTTTTACCCGATTTAAAAGTGGAATACCTCTCTGAATTTGTTATTAAAATATCTATCTAGCTGCATTATTGGTTTATTTTCGAATTTTTGGTCAATATTTTGTAATTTTTTATGACTCCTCGACCTGTCAAAATTTGCAAAAATGGGTTTGCAGAAAAGTGACCAGATCCCAGCACTGCTTAGCCCATAACTTTTGAAATTTTTACCTGATTTAAAAGTGGAATACCTCTCTGAATTTGTTATTAAAATATCTATCTAGCTGCATTATTGGTTTATTTTCGAATTTTTGGTCAATATTTTGTAATTTTTTATGACCTCGACCTGTCAAAATTTGCAAAAAATGGGTTTGCAGAAAAGTGACCAGATCCCAGCACTGCTTAGCCCAAACTTTTGAAATTTTTACCCGATTTAAAAGTGGAATACCTCTCTGAATTTGTTATTAAAATATCTATCTAGCTGCATTATTGGTTTATTTTCGAATTTTTGGTCAATATTTTGTAATTTTTTATGACTCCCGACCTGTCAAAATTTGCAAAAAATGGGTTTGCAGAAAAGTGACCAGATCCCAGCACTGCTTAGCCCAAACTTTTGAAATTTTTACCCGATTTAAAAGTGGAATACCTCTCTGAATTTGTTATTAAAATATCTATCTAGCTGCATTATTGGTTTATTTTCGAATTTTTGGTCAATATTTTGTAATTTTTTATGACCTCGACCTGTCAAAATTTGCAAAAAATGGGTTTGCAGAAAAGTGACCAGATCCCAGCACTGCTTAGCCCAAACTTTTGAAATTTTTACCCGATTTAAAAGTGGAATACCTCTCTGAATTTGTTATTAAAATATCTATCTAGCTGCATTATTGGTTTATTTTCGAATTTTTGGTCAATATTTTGTAATTTTTTATGACCCTCGACCTGTCAAAATTTGCAAAAAATGGGTTTGCAGAAAAGTGACCAGATCCCAGCACTGCTTAGCCCAAACTTTTGAAATTTTTACCCGATTTAAAAGTGGAATACCTCTCTGAATTTGTTATTAAAATATCTATCTAGCTGCATTATTGGTTTATTTTCGAATTTTTGGTCAATATTTTGTAATTTTTTATGACCTTCGACCTGTCAAAATTTGCAAAAATGGGTTTGCAGAAAAGTGACCAGATCCCAGCACTGCTTAGCCCAAACTTTTGAAATTTTTACCCGATTTAAAAGTGGAATACCTCTCTGAATTTGTTATTAAAATATCTATCTAGCTGCATTATTGGTTTATTTTCGAATTTTTGGTCAATATTTTGTAATTTTTTATGACCTCGACCTGTCAAAATTTGCAAAAAATGGGTTTGCAGAAAAGTGACCAGATCCCAGCACTGCTTAGCCCAAACTTTTGAAATTTTTACCCGATTTAAAAGTGGAATACCTCTCTGAATTTGTTATTAAAATATCTATCTAGCTGCATTATTGGTTTATTTTCGAATTTTTGGTCAATATTTTGTAATTTTTTATGACCTCGACCTGTCAAAATTTGCAAAAATGGGTTTGCAGAAAAGTGACCAGATCCCAGCACTGCTTAGCCCAAACTTTTGAAATTTTTACCCGATTTAAAAGTGGAATACCTCTCTGAATTTGTTATTAAAATATCTATCTAGCTGCATTATTGGTTTATTTTCGAATTTTTGGTCAATATTTTGTAATTTTTTATGACCCTCGACCTGTCAAAATTTGCAAAAAATGGGTTTGCAGAAAAGTGACCAGATCCCAGCACTGCTTAGCCCAAACTTTTGAAATTTTTACCCGATTTAAAAGTGGAATACCTCTCTGAATTTGTTATTAAAATATCTATCTAGCTGCATTATTGGTTTATTTTCGAATTTTTGGTCAATATTTTGTAATTTTTTATGACCCCGACCTGTCAAAATTTGCAAAAATGGGTTTGCAGAAAAGTGACCAGATCCCAGCACTGCTTAGCCCAAACTTTTGAAATTTTTACCCGATTTAAAAGTGGAATACCTCTCTGAATTTGTTATTAAAATATCTATCTAGCTGCATTATTGGTTTATTTTCGAATTTTTGGTCAATATTTTGTAATTTTTTATGACCTTCGACCTGTCAAAATTTGCAAAAATGGGTTTGCAGAAAAGTGACCAGATCCCAGCACTGCTTAGCCCAAACTTTTGAAATTTTTACCCGATTTAAAAGTGGAATACCTCTCTGAATTTGTTATTAAAATATCTATCTAGCTGCATTATTGGTTTATTTTCGAATTTTTGGTCAATATTTTGTAATTTTTTATGACCCTCGACCTGTCAAAATTTGCAAAAAATGGGTTTGCAGAAAAGTGACCAGATCCCAGCACTGCTTAGCCCAAACTTTTGAAATTTTTACCCGATTTAAAAGTGGAATACCTCTCTGAATTTGTTGTTAAAATATCTATCTAGCTGCATTATTGGTTTATTTTCGAATTTTTGGTCAATATTTTGTAATTTTTTATGACCCTCGACCTGTCAAAATTTGCAAAAAATGGGTTTGCAGAAAAGTGACCAGATCCCAGCACTGCTTAGCCCAAACTTTTGAAATTTTTACCCGATTTAAAAGTGGAATACCTCTCTGAATTTGTTATTAAAATATCTATCTAGCTGCATTATTGGTTTATTTTCGAATTTTTGGTCAATATTTTGTAATTTTTTATGACTCCTGACCTGTCAAAATTTGCAAAAAATGGGTTTGCAGAAAAGTGACCAGATCCCAGCACTGCTTAGCCCAAACTTTTGAAATTTTTACCCGATTTAAAAGTGGAATACCTCTCTGAATTTGTTATTAGAATATCTATCTAGCTGCATTATTGGTTTATTTTCGAATTTTTGGTCAATATTTTGTAATTTTTTATGACCCTCGACCTGTCAAAATTTGCAAAAAAATGGGTTTGCAGAAAAGTGACCAGATCCCAGCACTGCTTAGCCCATAACTTTTGAAATTTTTACCCGATTTAAAAGTGGAATACCTCTCTGAATTTGTTATTAAAATATCTATCTAGCTGCATTATTGGTTTATTTTCGAATTTTTGGTCAATATTTTGTAATTTTTTATGACCCCCGACCTGTCAAAATTTGCAAAAATGGGTTTGCAGAAAAGTGACCAGATCCCAGCACTGCTTAGCCCATAACTTTTGAAATTTTTACCCGATTTAAAAGTGGAATACCTCTCTGAATTTGTTATTAAAATATCTATCTAGCTGCATTATTGGTTTATTTTCGAATTTTTGGTCAATATTTTGTAATTTTTTATGACCCTCGACCTGTCAAAATTTGCAAAAAATGGGTTTGCAGAAAAGTGACCAGATCCCAGCACTGCTTAGCCCAAACTTTTGAAATTTTTACCCGATTTAAAAGTGGAATACCTCTCTGAATTTGTTATTAAAATATCTATCTAGCTGCATTATTGGTTTATTTTCGAATTTTTGGTCAATATTTTGTAATTTTTTATGACCCTCGACCTGTCAAAATTTGCAAAAAATGGGTTTGCAGAAAAGTGACCAGATCCCAGCACTGCTTAGCCCATAACTTTTGAAATTTTTACCCGATTTAAAAGTGGAATACCTCTCTGAATTTGTTATTAAAATATCTATCTAGCTGCATTATTGGTTTATTTTCGAATTTTTGGTCAATATTTTGTAATTTTTTATGACTCCTCGACCTGTCAAAATTTGCAAAAAATGGGTTTGCAGAAAAGTGACCAGATCCCAGCACTGCTTAGCCCAAACTTTTGAAATTTTTACCCGATTTAAAAGTGGAATACCTCTCTGAATTTGTTATTAAAATATCTATCTAGCTGCATTATTGGTTTATTTTCGAATTTTTGGTCAATATTTTGTAATTTTTTATGACTTTCGACCTGTCAAAATTTGCAAAAATGGGTTTGCAGAAAAGTGACCAGATCCCAGCACTGCTTAGCCCATAACTTTTGAAATTTTTACCCGATTTAAAAGTGGAATACCTCTCTGAATTTGTTATTAAAATATCTATCTAGCTGCATTATTGGTTTATTTTCGAATTTTTGGTCAATATTTTGTAATTTTTTATGACTCTCGACCTGTCAAAATTTGCAAAAAAATGGGTTTGCAGAAAAGTGACCAGATCCCAGCACTGCTTAGCCCAAACTTTTGAAATTTTTACCCGATTTAAAAGTGGAATACCTCTCTGAATTTGTTATTAAAATATCTATCTAGCTGCATTATTGGTTTATTTTCGAATTTTTGGTCAATATTTTGTAATTTTTTATGACCCCTGACCTGTCAAAATTTGCAAAAAAATGGGTTTGCAGAAAAGTGACCAGATCCCAGCACTGCTTAGCCCAAACTTTTGAAATTTTTACCCGATTTAAAAGTGGAATACCTCTCTGAATTTGTTATTAAAATATCTATCTAGCTGCATTATTGGTTTATTTTCGAATTTTTGGTCAATATTTTGTAGTTTTTTATGACTTTCGACCTGTCAAAATTTGCAAAAAATGGGTTTGCAGAAAAGTGACCAGATCCCAGCACTGCTTAGCCCATAACTTTTGAAATTTTTACCCGATTTAAAAGTGGAATACCTCTCTGAATTTGTTATTAAAATATCTATCTAGCTGCATTATTGGTTTATTTTCGAATTTTTGGTCAATATTTTGTAATTTTTTATGACCCCTGACCTGTCAAAATTTGCAAAAAATGGGTTTGCAGAAAAGTGACCAGATCCCAGCACTGCTTAGCCCATAACTTTTGAAATTTTTACCCGATTTAAAAGTGGAATACCTCTCTGAATTTGTTATTAAAATATCTATCTAGCTGCATTATTGGTTTATTTTCGAATTTTTGGTCAATATTTTGTAATTTTTTATGACTTTCGACCTGTCAAAATTTGCAAAAAATGGGTTTGCAGAAAAGTGACCAGATCCCAGCACTGCTTAGCCCATAACTTTTGAAATTTTTACCCGATTTAAAAGTGGAATACCTCTCTGAATTTGTTATTAGAATATCTATCTAGCTGCATTATTGGTTTATTTTCGAATTTTTGGTCAATATTTTGTAATTTTTTATGACCTCCCGACCTGTCAAAATTTGCAAAAAATGGGTTTGCAGAAAAGTGACCAGATCCCAGCACTGCTTAGCCCATAACTTTTGAAATTTTTACCCGATTTAAAAGTGGAATACCTCTCTGAATTTGTTATTAAAATATCTATCTAGCTGCATTATTGGTTTATTTTCGAATTTTTGGTCAATATTTTGTAATTTTTTATGACCCTCGACCTGTCAAAATTTGCAAAAAAATGGGTTTGCAGAAAAGTGACCAGATCCCAGCACTGCTTAGCCCATAACTTTTGAAATTTTTACCCGATTTAAAAGTGGAATACCTCTCTGAATTTGTTATTAAAATATCTATCTAGCTGCATTATTGGTTTATTTTCGAATTTTTGGTCAATATTTTGTAATTTTTTATGACCCCGACCTGTCAAAATTTGCAAAAAATGGGTTTGCAGAAAAGTGACCAGATCCCAGCACTGCTTAGCCCATAACTTTTGAAATTTTTACCCGATTTAAAAGTGGAATACCTCTCTGAATTTGTTATTAAAATATCTATCTAGCTGCATTATTGGTTTATTTTCGAATTTTTGGTCAATATTTTGTAATTTTTTATGACCCTCGACCTGTCAAAATTTGCAAAAAATGGGTTTGCAGAAAAGTGACCAGATCCCAGCACTGCTTAGCCCATAACTTTTGAAATTTTTACCTGATTTAAAAGTGGAATACCTCTCTGAATTTGTTATTAAAATATCTATCTAGCTGCATTATTGGTTTATTTTCGAATTTTTGGTCAATATTTTGTAATTTTTTATGACCCCGACCTGTCAAAATTTGCAAAAAATGGGTTTGCAGAAAAGTGACCAGATCCCAGCACTGCTTAGCCCAAACTTTTGAAATTTTTACCCGATTTAAAAGTGGAATACCTCTCTGAATTTGTTATTAAAATATCTATCTAGCTGCATTATTGGTTTATTTTCGAATTTTTGGTCAATATTTTGTAGTTTTTTATGACCCCTCGACCTGTCAAAATTTGCAAAAAATGGGTTTGCAGAAAAGTGACCAGATCCCAGCACTGCTTAGCCCATAACTTTTGAAATTTTTACCCGATTTAAAAGTGGAATACCTCTCTGAATTTGTTGTTAAAATATCTATCTAGCTGCATTATTGGTTTATTTTCGAATTTTTGGTCAATATTTTGTAATTTTTTATGACCCTCGACCTGTCAAAATTTGCAAAAAATGGGTTTGCAGAAAAGTGACCAGATCCCAGCACTGCTTAGCCCAAACTTTTGAAATTTTTACCCGATTTAAAAGTGGAATACCTCTCTGAATTTGTTATTAAAATATCTATCTAGCTGCATTATTGGTTTATTTTCGAATTTTTGGTCAATATTTTGTAATTTTTTATGACTCCTGACCTGTCAAAATTTGCAAAAAAATGGGTTTGCAGAAAAGTGACCAGATCCCAGCACTGCTTAGCCCATAACTTTTGAAATTTTTACCTGATTTAAAAGTGGAATACCTCTCTGAATTTGTTATTAAAATATCTATCTAGCTGCATTATTGGTTTATTTTCGAATTTTTGGTCAATATTTTGTAATTTTTTATGACCTCCGACCTGTCAAAATTTGCAAAAAATGGGTTTGCAGAAAAGTGACCAGATCCCAGCACTGCTTAGCCCAAACTTTTGAAATTTTTACCCGATTTAAAAGTGGAATACCTCTCTGAATTTGTTATTAGAATATCTATCTAGCTGCATTATTGGTTTATTTTCGAATTTTTGGTCAATATTTTGTAGTTTTTTATGACCTCGACCTGTCAAAATTTGCAAAAAATGGGTTTGCAGAAAAGTGACCAGATCCCAGCACTGCTTAGCCCAAACTTTTGAAATTTTTACCCGATTTAAAAGTGGAATACCTCTCTGAATTTGTTATTAAAATATCTATCTAGCTGCATTATTGGTTTATTTTCGAATTTTTGGTCAATATTTTGTAGTTTTTTATGACCCCTGACCTGTCAAAATTTGCAAAAATGGGTTTGCAGAAAAGTGACCAGATCCCAGCACTGCTTAGCCCATAACTTTTGAAATTTTTACCCGATTTAAAAGTGGAATACCTCTCTGAATTTGTTATTAGAATATCTATCTAGCTGCATTATTGGTTTATTTTCGAATTTTTGGTCAATATTTTGTAATTTTTTATGACCCCCGACCTGTCAAAATTTGCAAAAAATGGGTTTGCAGAAAAGTGACCAGATCCCAGCACTGCTTAGCCCAAACTTTTGAAATTTTTACCTGATTTAAAAGTGAATACCTCTCTGAATTTGTTATTAAAATATCTATCTAGCTGCATTATTGGTTTATTTTCGAATTTTTGGTCAATATTTTGTAATTTTTTATGACCCTCGACCTGTCAAAATTTGCAAAAAATGGGTTTGCAGAAAAGTGACCAGATCCCAGCACTGCTTAGCCCAAACTTTTGAAATTTTTACCCGATTTAAAAGTGGAATACCTCTCTGAATTTGTTATTAAAATATCTATCTAGCTGCATTATTGGTTTATTTTCGAATTTTTGGTCAATATTTTGTAATTTTTTATGACCCTCGACCTGTCAAAATTTGCAAAAAATGGGTTTGCAGAAAAGTGACCAGATCCCAGCACTGCTTAGCCCAAACTTTTGAAATTTTTACCCGATTTAAAAGTGGAATACCTCTCTGAATTTGTTATTAAAATATCTATCTAGCTGCATTATTGGTTTATTTTCGAATTTTTGGTCAATATTTTGTAATTTTTTATGACCTTCGACCTGTCAAAATTTGCAAAAAATGGGTTTGCAGAAAAGTGACCAGATCCCAGCACTGCTTAGCCCATAACTTTTGAAATTTTTACCCGATTTAAAAGTGGAATACCTCTCTGAATTTGTTATTAAAATATCTATCTAGCTGCATTATTGGTTTATTTTCGAATTTTTGGTCAATATTTTGTAATTTTTTATGACCCTTGACCTGTCAAAATTTGCAAAAAATGGGTTTGCAGAAAAGTGACCAGATCCCAGCACTGCTTAGCCCAAACTTTTGAAATTTTTACCTGATTTAAAAGTGGAATACCTCTCTGAATTTGTTATTAAAATATCTATCTAGCTGCATTATTGGTTTATTTTCGAATTTTTGGTCAATATTTTGTAATTTTTTATGACCCCCGACCTGTCAAAATTTGCAAAAAATGGGTTTGCAGAAAAGTGACCAGATCCCAGCACTGCTTAGCCCAAACTTTTGAAATTTTTACCCGATTTAAAAGTGGAATACCTCTCTGAATTTGTTATTAAAATATCTATCTAGCTGCATTATTGGTTTATTTTCGAATTTTTGGTCAATATTTTGTAATTTTTTATGACCCCCGACCTGTCAAAATTTGCAAAAAATGGGTTTGCAGAAAAGTGACCAGATCCCAGCACTGCTTAGCCCAAACTTTTGAAATTTTTACCCGATTTAAAAGTGGAATACCTCTCTGAATTTGTTATTAAAATATCTATCTAGCTGCATTATTGGTTTATTTTCGAATTTTTGGTCAATATTTTGTAATTTTTTATGACCCCGACCTGTCAAAATTTGCAAAAAAATGGGTTTGCAGAAAAGTGACCAGATCCCAGCACTGCTTAGCCCATAACTTTTGAAATTTTTACCTGATTTAAAAGTGGAATACCTCTCTGAATTTGTTATTAAAATATCTATCTAGCTGCATTATTGGTTTATTTTCGAATTTTTGGTCAATATTTTGTAATTTTTTATGACCCCCGACCTGTCAAAATTTGCAAAAAATGGGTTTGCAGAAAAGTGACCAGATCCCAGCACTGCTTAGCCCAAACTTTTGAAATTTTTACCCGATTTAAAAGTGGAATACCTCTCTGAATTTGTTATTAAAATATCTATCTAGCTGCATTATTGGTTTATTTTCGAATTTTTGGTCAATATTTTGTAATTTTTTATGACCTCCCTGACCTGTCAAAATTTGCAAAAAAGGGTTTGCAGAAAAGTGACCAGATCCCAGCACTGCTTAGCCCAAAACTTTTGAAATTTTTACCCGATTTAAAAGTGGAATACCTCTCTGAATTTGTTGTTAAAATATCTATCTAGCTGCATTATTGGTTTATTTTCGAATTTTTGGTCAATATTTTGTAATTTTTTATGACCCCGACCTGTCAAAATTTGCAAAAAATGGGTTTGCAGAAAAGTGACCAGATCCCAGCACTGCTTAGCCCATAACTTTTGAAATTTTTACCCGATTTAAAAGTGGAATACCTCTCTGAATTTGTTATTAAAATATCTATCTAGCTGCATTATTGGTTTATTTTCGAATTTTTGGTCAATATTTTGTAATTTTTTATGACCCCCGACCTGTCAAAATTTGCAAAAAAAATGGGTTTGCAGAAAAGTGACTAGATC
>NW_025064473.1:0-59465 GCF_018152265.1 Drosophila ficusphila
TAAGCAGTGCTGGGATCTGGTCACTTTTCTGCAAACCCATTTTTTGCAAATTTTGACAGGTCGGGGGTCATAAAAAATTACAAAATATTGACCAAAAATTCGAAAATAAACCAATGATGCAGCTAGATAGATATTCTAATAACAAATTTAGAGATGTATTCCACTTTTAAATCGGGTAAAAATTTCAAAAGTTTGGGCTAAGCAGTGCTGGGATCTGGTCACTTTTCTGCAAACCCATTTTATGCAAATTTTCACAGGTCGGGGGTCATAAATAATTACAAAATATTGACCAAAAATTCAAAAATAAACCAATAATACAGCTAGATAGATATTTTAATAACAAATTCAGAGTGGTATTCCACTTTTAAATCGGGTAAAAATTTCAAAAGTTATGGGCTAAGCAGTGCTGGGATCTGGTCACTTTTCTGCAAACCCATTTTTTGCAAATTTTGACAGGTCGGGGGTCATAAAAATTACAAAATATTGACCAAAAATTCGAAAATAAACCAATAATGCAGCTAGATAGATATTTTAATAACAAATTCAGAGAGGTATTCCACTTTTAAATCGGGTAAAAATTTCAAAAGTTTGGGCTAAGCAGTGCTGGGATCTGGTCACTTTTCTGCGAACCCATTTTTTGCAAATTTTGACAGGTCGGGGGTCATAAAAAATGACGAAACATTGACCAAAAATTCGAAAATAAACCAATAATGCAGCTAGATAGATATTCTAATAACAAATTCAGAGAGGTATTCCACTTTTAAATCGGGTAAAAATTTCAAAAGTTATGGGCTAAGCAGTGCTGGGATCTGGTCACTTTTCTGCAAACCCATTTTTTTGCAAATTTTGACAGGTCGGGGGTCATAAAAAATTACAAAATATTGACCAAAAATTCAAAAATAAACCAATAATGCAGCAAGATAGATATTTTAACAACAAATTCAGAGAGGTATTCCACTTTTAAATCGGGTAAAAATTTCAAAAGTTTGGGCTAAGCAGTGCTGGGATCTTGTCACTTTTCTGTAAACCCATTTATTGCAAATTTTGACAGGTCGGGGGTCATAAAAAACTACAAAATATTGACCAAAAATTCGAAAATAAACCAATAATGCAGCTAGATAGATATTTTAATAACAAATTCAGAGAGGTATTCCACTTTTAAATCGGGTAAAAATTTCAAAAGTTATGGGCTAAGCAGTGCTGGGTTCTGGTCACTTTTCTGCAAACCCATTTTTTGCAAATTTTGACAGGTCGGGGGTCATAAAAAATTACAAAATATTGACCAAAAATTCGAAAATAAACCAATAATGCAGCTAGATAGATATTCGAATAACAAATTCAGAGAGGTATTCCACTTTTAAATCGGGTAAAAATTTCAAAAGTTTGGGCTAAGCAGTGCTGGGATCTGGTCACTTTTCTGCAAACCCATTTTTTGCAAATTTTGACAGGTCGGGGGTCATAAAAAATTACAAAATATTGACCAAAAATTCGAAAATAAACCAATAATGCAGCTAGATAGATATTTTAACAACAAATTCAGAGAGGTATTCCACTTTTAAATCGGGTAAAAATTTCAAAAGTTATGGGCTAAGCAGTGCTGGGATCTGGTCACTTTTCTGCAAACCCATTTTTTGCAAATTTTGACAGGTCGGGGGTCATAAAAAATTAAAAAATATTGACAAAAAATTCGAAAATAAACCAATAATGCAGCTAGATAGATATTTTAATAGCAAATTCAGAGAGGTATTCCACTTTTAAATCGGGTAAAAATTTCAAAAGGTTTGGGATAAGCAGTGCTGGGTTCTGGTCACTTTTCTGCAAACCCATTTTTTGCAAATTTTGACAGGTCGGGGGTCATAAAAAATTACAAAATATTGACCAAAAATTCGAAAATAAACCAATAATGCAGCTAGATAGATATTCGAATAACAAATTCAGAGAGGTATTCCACTTTTAAATCGAGTAAAAATTTCAAAAGTTATGGGCTAAGCAGTGCTGGGATCTGGTCACTTTTCTGCAAACCCATTTTTTGCAAATTTTGACAGGTCGGGGGTCATAAAAAATGACGAAACATTGACCAAAAATTCGAAAATAAACCAATGATGTATCTAGATAGATATTTTAATAACAAATTCAGAGAGGCATTCCACTTTTAAATCGGGTAAAAATTTCAAAAGTTATGGGATAAGCAGTGCTGGGATCTGGTCACTTTTCTGCAAACCCATTTTTTGCAAATTTTGACAGGTCGGGGGTCATAAAAAATTACAAAATATTGACCAAAAATTCGAAAATAAACCAATAATGCAGCTAGATAGATATTTTAACAACGAATTCAGAGAGGTATTCCACTTTTAAATCGGGTAAAAATTTCAAAAGTTATGGGCTAAGCAGTGCTGGGATCTGGTCACTTTTCTGCAAACCCATTTTTTGCAAATTTTGACAGGTCGACTGTCATAAAAAATTACAAAATATTGACCAAAAATTCGAAAATAAACCAATAATGCAGCTAGATAGATATTTTAATAGCAAATTCAGAGAGGTATTCCACTTTTAAATCGGGTAAAAATTTCAAAAGGTTTGGGATAAGCAGTGCTGGGATCTGGTCACTTTTCTGCAAACCCATTTTTTGCAAATTTTGACAGGTCGGGGGTCATAAAAAATTACAAAATATTGACCAAAAATTCGAAAATAAACCAATAATGCAGCTAGATAGATATTTTAACAACAAATTCAGAGAGGTATTCCACTTTTAAATCGGGTAAAAATTTCAAAAGTTTGGGCTAAGCAGTGCTGGGATCTGGTCACTTTTCTGCATACCCATTTTTTGCAAATTTTGACAGGTCGGGGGTCATAAAAAACTACAAAATATTGACCAAAAATTCGAAAATAAACCAATAATGCAGCTAGATAGATATTTTAATAACAAATTCAGAGAGGTATTCCACTTTTAAATTGGGTAAAAATTTCAAAAGTTATGGGCTATGCAGTGCTGGGATCTGGTCACTTTTCTGCAAACCCATTTTTTGCAAATTTTGACAGGTCGGGGGTCATAAAAAACTACAAAATATTGACCAAAAATTCGAAAATAAACCAATAATGCAGCTAGATAGATAGTCGAATAACAAATTCAGAGAGGTATTCCACTTTTAAATCGGGTAAAAATTTCAAAAGTTTGGGCTAAGCAGTGCTGGGATCTGGTCACTTTTCTGCAAACCCATTTTTTGCAAATTTTGACAGGTCGGGGGTCATAAAAAATGACGAAACATTGACCAAAAATTCGAAAATAAACCAATAATGCAGCTAGATAGATATTTTAACAACAAATTCAGAGAGGTATTCCACTTTTAAATCGGGTAAAAATTTCAAAAGTTTGGGCTAAGCAGTGCTGGGATCTTGTCACTTTTCTGCAAACCCATTTTTTTGCAAATTTTGACAGGTCGGGGGTCATAAAAAATTACAAAATATTGACCAAAAATTCGAAAATAAACCAATAATGCAGCTAGATAGATATTTTAACAACAAATTCAGAGAGGTATTCCACTTTTAAATCGGGTAAAAATTTCAAAAGTTTGGGCTAAGCAGTGCTGGGATCTGGTCACTTTTCTGCAAACCCATTTTTTGCAAATTTTGACAGGTCGGGGGTCATAAAAAATTACAAAATATTGACCAAAAATTCGAAAATAAACCAATAATGCAGCTAGATAGATATTTTAATAACAAATTCAGAGAGGTATTCCACTTTTAAATCGGGTAAAAATTTCAAAAGTTATGGGATAAGCAGTGCTGGGATCTGGTCACTTTTCTGCAAACCCATTTTTTGCAAATTTTAACAAGTCGGGGGTCATAAAAAACTACAAAATATTGACCAAAAATTCGAAAATAAACCAATAATGCAGCTAGATAGATATTTTAATAACAAATTCACAGAGGTATTCCACTTTTAAATCGGGTAAAAATTTCAAAAGTTATGGGATAAGCAGTGCTGGGATCTGGTCACTTTTCTGCAAACCCATTTTTTTGCAAATTTTGACAGGTCGGGGGTCATAAAAAATTACAAAATATTGACCAAAAATTCGAAAATAAACCAATAATGCAGCTAGATAGATATTCAAATAACAAATTCAGAGAGGTATTCCACTTTTAAATCGGGTAAAAATTTCAAAAGTTATGGGCTAAGCAGTGCTGGGATCTGGTCACTTTTCTGCAAACCCATTTTTTGCAAATTTTGACAGGTCGGGGGTCATAAAAAATGACGAAACATTGACCAAAAATTCGAAAATAAACCAATGATGTAGCTAGATAGATATTTTAATAACAAATTCAGAGAGGCATTCCACTTTTAAATCGGGTAAAAATTTCAAAAGTTATGGGATAAGCAGTGCTGGGATCTGGTCACTTTTCTGCAAACCCATTTTTTTGCAAATTTTGACAGGTCGGGGGTCATAAAAAATTACAAAATATTGACCAAAAATTCGAAAATAAACCAATAATGCAGCTAGATAGATATTTTAACATTAAATTCAGAGAGGTATTCCACTTTTAAATCGGGTAAAAATTTCAAAAGTTTGGGCTAAGCAGTGCTGGGATCTGGTCACTTTTCTGCAAACCCATTTTTTGCAAATTTTGACAGGTCGGGGGTCATAAAAAACTACAAAATATTGACCAAAAATTCGAAAATAAACCAATGATGTAGCTAGATAGATATTTTAATAACAAATTCAGAGAGGCATTCCACTTTTAAATCGGGTAAAAATTTCAAAAGTTATGGGATAAGCAGTGCTGGGATCTGGTCACTTTTCTGCAAACCCATTTTTTTTGCAAATTTTGACAGGTCGGGGGTCATAAAAAATTACAAAATATTGACCAAAAATTCGAAAATAAACCAATAATGCAGCTAGATAGATATTTTAACAACAAATTCAGAGAGGTATTCCACTTTTAAATCGGGTAAAAATTTCAAAAGTTTGGGCTAAGCAGTGCTGGGATCTTGTCACTTTTCTGCAAACCCATTTTTTGCAAATTTTGACAGGTCGGGGGTCATAAAAAATTACAAAATATTGACCAAAAATTTGAAAATAAACCAATAATGCAGCTAGATAGATATTTTAACAACAAATTCAGAGAGGTATTCCACTTTTAAATCGGGTAAAAATTTCAAAAGTTTGGGCTAAGCAGTGCTGGGATCTGGTCACTTTTCTGCAAACCCATTTTTTGCAAATTTTAACAAGTCGGGGGTCATAAAAAACTACAAAATATTGACCAAAAATTCGAAAATAACCCAATAATGCAGCTAGATAGATATTTTAATAACAAATTCAGAGAGGTATTCCACTTTTAAATCGGGTAAAAATTTCAAAAGTTATGGGATAAGCAGTGCTGGGATCTGGTCACTTTTCTGCAAACCCATTTTTTGCACATTTTGACAGGTCGGGGGTCATAAAAAATTACAAAATATTGACCAAAAATTCGAAAATAAACCAATAATGCAGCTAGATAGATATTTTGATAACAAATTCAGAGAGGTATTCCACTTTTAAATCGGGTAAAAATTTCAAAAGTTTGGGCTAAGCAGTGCTGGGATCTGGTCACTTTTCTGCAAACCCATTTTTTGCAAATTTTGACAGGTCGGGGGTCATAAAAAACTACAAAACATTGACCAAAAATTCGAAAATAAACCAATGATGTAGCTAATTAGATAGTTTAACAACAAATTCAGAGAGGTATTCCACTTTTAAATCGGGTAAAAATTTCAAAAGTTTGGGCTAAGCAGTGCTGGGATCTTGTCACTTTTCTGCAAACCCATTTTTTGCAAATTTTGACAGGTCGGGGGTCATAAAAAATTACAAAATATTGACCAAAAATTCGAAAATAAACCAATAATGCAGCTAGATAGATATTTTAACAACAAATTCAGAGAGGTATTCCACTTTTAAATCGGGTAAAAATTTCAAAAGTTTGGGCTAAGCAGTGCTGGGATCTGGTCACTTTTCTGGAAACCCATTTTTTGCAAATTTTGACAGGTCGGGGGTCATAAAAAATTACAAAATATTGACCAAAAATTCGAAAATAAACCAATAATGCAGCTAGATAGATATTTTAATAACAAATTCAGAGAGGTATTCCACTTTTAAATCGGGTAAAAATTTCAAAAGTTATGGGATAAGCAGTGCTGGGATCTGGTCACTTTTCTGCAAACCCATTTTTTGCAAATTTTGACAGGTCGGGGGTCATAAAAAATTACAAAATATTGACCAAAAATTCGAAAATAAACCAATAATGCAGCTAGATATATATTTTAATAGCAAATTCAGAGAGGTATTCCACTTTTAAATCGGGTAAAAATTTCAAAAGGTTTGGGATAAGCAGTGCTGGGATCTGGTCACTTTTCTGCAAACCCATTTTTTGCAAATTTTAACAAGTCGGGGGTCATAAAAAACTACAAAATATTGACCAAAAATTCGAAAATAAACCAATAATGCAGTTAGATAGATATTTTAATAACAAATTCAGAGAGGTATTCCACTTTTAAATCGGGTAAAAATTTCAAAAGTTTGGGCTAAGCAGTGCTGGGATCTGGTCACTTTTCTGCAAACCCATTTTTTGCAAATTTTGACAGGTCGGGGGTCATAAAAAATTAAAAAATATTGACCAAAAATTCGAAAATAAACCAATAATGCAGCTAGATAGATATTTTAACAACAAATTCAGAGAGGTATTCCACTTTTAAATCGGGTAAAAATTTCAAAAGGTTTGGGATAAGCAGTGCTGGGATCTGGTCACTTTTCTGCAAACCCATTTTTTTGCAAATTTTAACAAGTCGGGGGTCATAAAAAACTACAAAATATTGACCAAAAATTCGAAAATAAACCAATAATGCAGCTAGATAGATATTTTAATAACAAATTCAGAGAGGTATTCCACTTTTAAATCGGGTAAAAATTTCAAAAGTTTGGGCTAAGCAGTGCTGGGATCTGGTCACTTTTCTGCAAACCCATTTTTTGCACATTTTGACAGGTCGGGGGTCATAAAAAATTACAAAATATTGACCAAAAATTCGAAAATAAACCAATAATGCAGCTAGATAGATATTTTGATAACAAATTCAGAGAGGTATTCCACTTTTAAATCGGGTAAAAATTTCAAAAGTTATGGGCTAAGAAGTCCCGGCACTTCTTCAGGTCGGGGGTCATACAAAATTACAAAATATTGACCAAAAATTCAAAAATAAACCAATAATGCAGCTAGATAGATATTTTAATAAAAAATTCAGAGAGGTGTTCCACTTTTAAATCGGGTAAAAATTTCAAAAGTTATGGGCTAAGCAGTGCTGGGATCTGGTCACTTTTCTGCAAACCCATTTTTTGCAAATTTTGACAGGTCGGGGGTCATAAAAAATTACAAAATATTGACCAAAAATTCGAAAATAAATCAATAATGCAGCTAGATAGATATTTTAATAACAAATTCAGAGAGGTATTCCACTTTTAAATCGGGTAAAAATTTCAAAAGTTATGGGCTAAGCAGTGCTGGGATCTGGTCACTTTTCTGCAAACCCATTTTTTGCAAATTTTGACAGGTCGGGGGTCATAAAAAATGACAAAATATTGACCAAAAATTCGAAAATAAACCAATAATGCAGCTAGATAGATATTTTAATAACAAATTCAGAGAGGTATTCCACTTTTAAATCGGGTAAAAATTTCAAAAGTTATGGGCTAAGCAGTGCTGGGATCTGGTCAATTTTCTGCAAACCCATTTTTTGCACATTTTGACAGGTCGGGGGTCATAAAAAATTACAAAATATTGACCAAAAACTCGAAAATAAACCAATAATGCAGCTAGATAGATATTTTAACAACAAATTCAGAGAGGTATTCCACTTTTAAATCGGGTAAAAATTTCAAAAGTTTGGGCTAAGCAGTGCTGGGATCTTGTCACTTTTCTGCAAACCCATTTTTTGCAAATTTTGACAGGTCGGGGGTCATAAAAAATGACGAAACATTGACCAAAAATTCGAAAATAAACCAATGATGTAGCTAGATAGATATTTTAATAACAAATTCAGAGAGGCATTCCACTTTTAAATCGGGTAAAAATTTCAAAAGTTATGGGATAAGCAGTGCTGGGATCTGGTCACTTTTCTGCAAACCCATTTTTTTTGCAAATTTTGACAGGTCGGGGGTCATAAAAAATTACAAAATATTGACCAAAAATTCGAAAATAAACCAATAATGCAGCTAGATAGATATTTTAACAACAAATTCAGAGAGGTATTCCACTTTTAAATCGGGAAAAAATTTCAAAAGTTTGGGCTAAGCAGTGCTGGGATCTGGTCACTTTTCTGCAAACCCATTTTTTGCAAATTTCGACAAGTCGGGGGTCATAAAAAATTACAAAATATTGACCAAAAATTCGAAAATAAACCAATAATGCAGCTAGATAGATATTTTAACAACAAATTCAGAGAGGTATTCCACTTTTAAATCGGGTAAAAGATTCAAAAGTTTGGGCTAAGCAGTGCTGGGATCTGGTCACTTTTCTGCAAACCCATTTTTTGCAAATTTTGACAGGTCGGGGGTCATAAAAAACTACAAACTATTGACCAAAAATTCGAAAATAAACCAATAATGCAGCTAGATAGATATTTTAACAACAAATTCAGAGAGGTATTCCACTTTTAAATCGGGTAAAAATTTCAAAAGTTTGGGCTAAGCAGTGCTGGGATCTGGTCACTTTTCTGCAAACCCATTTTTTGCAAATTTTGACAGGTCGGGGGTCATAAAAAACTACAAATTATTGACCAAAAATTCGAAAATAAACCAATGATGCAGCTAGATAGATATTTTAATAGCAAATTCAGAGAGGTATTCCACTTTTAAATCGGGTAAAAATTTCAAAAGTTATGGGCTAAGCAGTGCTGGGATCTGGTCACTTTTCTGCAAACCCATTTTTTGCAAATTTTAACAAGTCGGGGGTCATAAAAAACTACAAAATATTGACCAAAAATTCGAAAATAAACCAATAATGCAGCTAGATAGATATTTTAATAACAAATTCAGAGAGGTATTCCACTTTTAAATCGGGTAAAAATTTCAAAAGTTATGGGATAAGCAGTGCTGGGATCTGGTCACTTTTCTGCAAACCCATTTTTTTGCAAATTTTGACAGGTCGGGGGTCATAAAAAATTACAAAATATTGACCAAAAATTCGAAAATAAACCAATAATGCAGCTAGATAGATATTTTAACAACAAATTCAGAGAGGTATTCCACTTTTAAATCGGGTAAAAATTTCAAAAGTTTGGGCTTAGCAGTGCTGGGATCTTGTCACTTTTCTGCAAACCCATTTTTTTGCAAATTTTGACAGGTCGGGGGTCATAAAAAATTACAAAATATTGACCAAAAATTCGAAAATAAACCAATAATGCAGCTAGATAGATATTTTAACAACAAATTCAGAGAGGTATTCCACTTTTAAATCGGGTAAAAATTTCAAAAGGTTTGGGATAAGCAGTGCTGGGATCTGGTCACTTTTCTGCAAACCCATTTTTTGCAAATTTTAACAAGTCGGGGGTCATAAAAAACTACAAAATATTGACCAAAAATTCGAAAATAAACCAATAATGCAGCTAGATAGATATTTTAATAACAAATTCAGAGAGGTATTCCACTTTTAAATCGGGTAAAAATTTCAAAAGTTTGGGCTAAGCAGTGCTGGGATCTGGTCACTTTTCTGCAAACCCATTTTTTGCACATTTTGACAGGTCGGGGGTCATAAAAAATTACAAAATATTGACCAAAAATTCGAAAATAAACCAATAATGCAGCTAGATAGATATTTTGATAACAAATTCAGAGAGGTATTCCACTTTTAAATCGGGTAAAAATTTCAAAAGTTATGGGCTAAGAAGTCCCGGCACTTCTTCAGGTCGGGGGTCATACAAAATTACAAAATATTGACCAAAAATTCAAAAATAAACCAATAATGCAGCTAGATAGATATTTTAATAAAAAATTCAGAGAGGTGTTCCACTTTTAAATCGGGTAAAAATTTCAAAAGTTATGGGCTAAGCAGTGCTGGGATCTGGTCACTTTTCTGCAAACCCATTTTTTGCAAATTTTGACAGGTCGGGGGTCATAAAAAATTACAAAATATTGACCAAAAATTCGAAAATAAATCAATAATGCAGCTAGATAGATATTTTAATAACAAATTCAGAGAGGTATTCCACTTTTAAATCGGGTAAAAATTTCAAAAGTTATGGGCTAAGCAGTGCTGGGATCTGGTCACTTTTCTGCAAACCCATTTTTTGCAAATTTTGACAGGTCGGGGGTCATAAAAAATGACAAAATATTGACCAAAAATTCGAAAATAAACCAATAATGCAGCTAGATAGATATTTTAATAACAAATTCAGAGAGGTGTTCCACTTTTAAATCGGGTAAAAATTTCAAAAGTTATGGGCTAAGCAGTGCTGGGATCTGGTCACTTTTCTGCAAACCCATTTTTTGCAAATTTTGACAGGTCGGGGGTCATAAAAAATGACGAAACATTGACCAAAAATTCGAAAATAAACCAATGATGTAGCTAGATAGATATTTTAATAACAAATTCAGAGAGGCATTCCACTTTTAAATCGGGTAAAAATTTCAAAAGTTATGGGATAAGCAGTGCTGGGATCTGGTCACTTTTCTGCAAACCCATTTTTTTGCAAATTTTGACAGGTCGGGGGTCATAAAAAATTACAAAATATTGACCAAAAATTCGAAAATAAACCAATAATGCAGCTAGATAGATATTTTAACAACAAATTCAGAGAGGTATTCCACTTTTAAATCGGGAAAAAATTTCAAAAGTTTGGGCTAAGCAGTGCTGGGATCTGGTCACTTTTCTGCAAACCCATTTTTTGCAAATTTCGACAAGTCGGGGGTCATAAAAAATTACAAAATATTGACCAAAAATTCGAAAATAAACCAATAATGCAGCTAGATAGATATTTTAACAACAAATTCAGAGAGGTATTCCACTTTTAAATCGGGTAAAAGATTCAAAAGTTTGGGCTAAGCAGTGCTGGGATCTGGTCACTTTTCTGCAAACCCATTTTTTGCAAATTTTGACAGGTCGGGGGTCATAAAAAACTACAAACTATTGACCAAAAATTCGAAAATAAACCAATAATGCAGCTAGATAGATATTTTAACAACAAATTCAGAGAGGTATTCCACTTTTAAATCGGGTAAAAATTTCAAAAGTTTGGGCTAAGCAGTGCTGGGATCTGGTCACTTTTCTGCAAACCCATTTTTTGCAAATTTTGACAGGTCGGGGGTCATAAAAAACTACAAATTATTGACCAAAAATTCGAAAATAAACCAATGATGCAGCTAGATAGATATTTTAATAACAAATTCAGAGAGGTATTCCACTTTTAAATCGGGTAAAAATTTCAAAAGTTATGGGCTAAGCAGTGCTGGGATCTGGTCACTTTTCTGCAAACCCATTTTTTGCAAATTTTAACAAGTCGGGGGTCATAAAAAACTACAAAATATTGACCAAAAATTCGAAAATAAACCAATAATGCAGCTAGATAGATATTTTAATAACAAATTCAGAGAGGTATTCCACTTTTAAATCGGGTAAAAATTTCAAAAGTTATGGGATAAGCAGTGCTGGGATCTGGTCACTTTTCTGCAAACCCATTTTTTTGCAAATTTTGACAGGTCGGGGGTCATAAAAAATTACAAAATATTGACCAAAAATTCGAAAATAAACCAATAATGCAGCTAGATAGATATTTTAACAACAAATTCAGAGAGGTATTCCACTTTTAAATCGGGTAAAAATTTCAAAAGTTTGGGCTTAGCAGTGCTGGGATCTTGTCACTTTTCTGCAAACCCATTTTTTGCAAATTTTGACAGGTCGGGGGTCATAAAAAATTACAAAATATTGACCAAAAATTCGAAAATAAACCAATAATGCAGCTAGATAGATATTTTAACAACAAATTCAGAGAGGTATTCCACTTTTAAATCAGGTAAAAATTTCAAAAGGTTTGGGATAAGCAGTGCTGGGATCTGGTCACTTTTCTGCAAACCCATTTTTTGCACATTTTGACAGGTCGGGGGTCATAAAAAATTACAAAATATTGACCAAAAATTCGAAAATAAACCAATAATGCAGCTAGATAGATATTTTGATAACAAATTCAGAGAGGTATTCCACTTTTAAATCGGGTAAAAATTTCAAAAGTTATGGGCTAAGAAGTCCCGGCACTTCTTCAGGTCGGGGGTCATACAAAATTACAAAATATTGACCAAAAATTCAAAAATAAACCAATAATGCAGCTAGATAGATATTTTAATAAAAAATTCAGAGAGGTGTTCCACTTTTAAATCGGGTAAAAATTTCAAAAGTTATGGGCTAAGCAGTGCTGGGATCTGGTCACTTTTCTGCAAACCCATTTTTTGCACATTTTGACAGGTCGGGGGTCATAAAAAATTACAAAATATTGACCAAAAATTCGAAAATAAACCAATAATGCAGCTAGATAGATATTTTGATAACAAATTCAGAGAGGTATTCCACTTTTAAATCGGGTAAAAATTTCAAAAGTTATGGGCTAAGAAGTCCCGGCACTTCTTCAGGTCGGGGGTCATACAAAATTACAAAATATTGACCAAAAATTCAAAAATAAACCAATAATGCAGCTAGATAGATATTTTAATAAAAAATTCAGAGAGGTGTTCCACTTTTAAATCGGGTAAAAATTTCAAAAGTTATGGGCTAAGCAGTGCTGGGATCTGGTCACTTTTCTGCAAACCCATTTTTTGCAAATTTTGACAGGTCGGGGGTCATAAAAAATGACAAAATATTGACCAAAAATTCGAAAATAAACCAATAATGCAGCTAGATAGATATTTTAATAACAAATTCAGAGAGGTATTCCACTTTTAAATCGGGTAAAAATTTCAAAAGTTATGGGCTAAGCAGTGCTGGGATCTGGTCAATTTTCTGCAAACCCATTTTTTGCACATTTTGACAGGTCGGGGGTCATAAAAAATTACAAAATATTGACCAAAAACTCGAAAATAAACCAATAATGCAGCTAGATAGATATTTTAATAACAAATTCAGAGAGGTGTTCCACTTTTAAATCGGGTAAAAATTTCAAAAGTTATGGGCTAAGCAGTGCTGGGATCTGGTCACTTTTCTGCAAACCCATTTTTTGCAAATTTTGACAGGTCGGGGGTCATAAAAAATGACGAAACATTGACCAAAAATTCGAAAATAAACCAATGATGTAGCTAGATAGATATTTTAATAACAAATTCAGAGAGGCATTCCACTTTTAAATCGGGTAAAAATTTCAAAAGTTATGGGATAAGCAGTGCTGGGATCTGGTCACTTTTCTGCAAACCCATTTTTTTGCAAATTTTGACAGGTCGGGGGTCATAAAAATTACAAAATATTGACCAAAAATTCGAAAATAAACCAATAATGCAGCTAGATAGATATTTTAACAACAAATTCAGAGAGGTATTCCACTTTTAAATCGGGAAAAAATTTCAAAAGTTTGGGCTAAGCAGTGCTGGGATCTGGTCACTTTTCTGCAAACCCATTTTTTGCAAATTTTGACAGGTCGGGGGTCATAAAAAATTACAAAATATTGACCAAAAATTCGAAAATAAACCAATAATGCAGCTAGATAAATATTTTAACAACAAATTCAGAGAGGTATTCCACTTTTAAATCGGGTAAAAGATTCAAAAGTTTGGGCTAAGCAGTGCTGGGATCTGGTCACTTTTCTGCAAACCCATTTTTTGCAAATTTTGACAGGTCGGGGGTCATAAAAAACTACAAACTATTGACCAAAAATTCGAAAATAAACCAATAATGCAGCTAGATAGATATTTTAACAACAAATTCAGAGAGGTATTCCACTTTTAAATCGGGTAAAAATTTCAAAAGTTTGGGCTAAGCAGTGCTGGGATCTGGTCACTTTTCTGCAAACCCATTTTTTTGCAAATTTTGACAGGTCGGGGGTCATAAAAAACTACAAATTATTGACCAAAAATTCGAAAATAAACCAATGATGCAGCTAGATAGATATTTTAATAGCAAATTCAGAGAGGTATTCCACTTTTAAATCGGGTAAAAATTTCAAAAGTTATGGGCTAAGCAGTGCTGGGATCTGGTCACTTTTCTGCAAACCCATTTTTTGCAAATTTTAACAAGTCGGGGGTCATAAAAAACTACAAAATATTGACCAAAAATTCGAAAATAAACCAATAATGCAGCTAGATAGATATTTTAATAACAAATTCAGAGAGGTATTCCACTTTTAAATCGGGTAAAAATTTCAAAAGTTATGGGATAAGCAGTGCTGGGATCTGGTCACTTTTCTGCAAACCCATTTTTTTGCAAATTTTGACAGGTCGGGGGTCATAAAAAATTACAAAATATTGACCAAAAATTCGAAAATAAACCAATAATGCAGCTAGATAGATATTTTAACAACAAATTCAGAGAGGTATTCCACTTTTAAATCGGGTAAAAATTTCAAAAGTTTGGGCTTAGCAGTGCTGGGATCTTGTCACTTTTCTGCAAACCCATTTTTTTGCAAATTTTGACAGGTCGGGGGTCATAAAAAATTACAAAATATTGACCAAAAATTCGAAAATAAACCAATAATGCAGCTAGATAGATATTTTAACAACAAATTCAGAGAGGGATTCCACTTTTAAATCGGGTAAAAATTTCAAAAGGTTTGGGATAAGCAGTGCTGGGATCTGGTCACTTTTCTGCAAACCCATTTTTTGCAAATTTTAACAAGTCGGGGGTCATAAAAAACTACAAAATATTGACCAAAAATTCGAAAATAAACCAATAATGCAGCTAGATAGATATTTTAATAACAAATTCACAGAGGTATTCCACTTTTAAATCGGGTAAAAATTTCAAAAGTTATGGGATAAGCAGTGCTGGGATCTGGTCACTTTTCTGCAAACCCATTTTTTTGCAAATTTTGACAGGTCGGGGGTCATAAAAAATTACAAAATATTGACCAAAAATTCGAAAATAAACCAATAATGCAGCTAGATAGATATTTTAACAACAAATTCAGAGAGGTATTCCACTTTTAAATCGGGTAAAAATTTCAAAAGTTTGGGCTAAGCAGTGCTGGGATCTGGTCACTTTTCTGCAAACCCATTTTTTGCAAATTTTGACAGGTCGGGGGTCATAAAAAACTACAAAATATTGACCAAAAATTCGAAAATAAACCAATAATGCAGCTAGATTGATATTTTAACAACAAATTCAGAGAGGTATTCCACTTTTAAATCGGGTAAAAATTTCAAAAGTTTGGGCTAAGCAGTGCTGGGATCTGGTCACTTTTCTGCAAACCCATTTTTTGCAAATTTTGACAGGTCGGGGGTCATAAAAAACTACAAAATATTGACCAAAAATTCGAAAATAAACCAATAATGCAGCTAGATAGATATTCGAATAACAAATTCAGAGAGGTATTCCACTTTTAAATCGGGTAAAAATTTCAAAAGTTTGGGCTAAGCAGTGCTGGGATCTGGTCACTTTTCTGCAAACCCATTTTTTTGCAAATTTTGACAGGTCGGGGGTCATAAAAAATTACAAAATATTGACCAAAAATTCGAAAATAAACCAATAATGCAGCTAGATAGATATTTTAACAACAAATTCAGAGAGGTATTCCACTTTTAAATCGGGTAAAAATTTCAAAAGTTTGGGCTAAGCAGTGCTGGGATCTTGTCACTTTTCTGCAAACCCATTTTTTGCAAATTTTGACAGGTCGGGGGTCATAAAAAATTACAAAATATTGACCAAAAATTCGAAAATAAACCAATAATGCAGCTAGATAAATATTTTAACAACAAATTCAGAGAGGTATTCCACTTTTAAATCGGGTAAAAATTTCAAAAGTTATGGGCTAAGCAGTGCTGGGATCTGGTCACTTTTCTGCAAACCCATTTTTTGCAAATTTTGACAGGTCGGGGGTCATAAAAAATGACGAAACATTGTCCAAAAATTCGAAAATAAACCAATAATGCAGCTAGATAGATATTTTAATAGCAAATTCAGAGAGGTATTCCACTTTTAAATCGGGTAAAAATTTCAAAAGTTATGGGCTAAGCAGTGCTGGGATCTGGTCACTTTTCTGCAAACCCATTTTTTGCAAATTTTGACAGGTCGGGGGTCATAAAAAATGACGAAACATTGTCCAAAAATTCGAAAATAAACCAATAATGCAGCTAGATAGATATTTTAATAGCAAATTCAGAGAGGTATTCCACTTTTAAATCGGGTAAAAATTTCAAAAGGTTTGGGATAAGCAGTGCTGGGTTCTGGTCACTTTTCTGCAAACCCATTTTTTGGAAATTTTGACAGGTCGGGGGTCATAAAAAATTACAAAATATTGACCAAAAATTCGAAAATAAACCAATAATGCAGCTAGATAGATATTTTAACAACAAATTCAGAGAGGTATTCCACTTTTAAATCGGGTAAAAATTTCAAAAGTTTGGGCTAAGCAGTGCTGGGATCTTGTCACTTTTCTGCAAACCCATTTTTTGCAAATTTTGACAGGTCGGGGGTCATAAAAAATTACAAAATATTGACCAAAAATTCGAAAATAAACCAATAATGCAGCTAGATAGATATTCTAATAAAAAATTCAGAGAGGTATTCCACTTTTAAATCGGGTAAAAATTTCAAAAGTTTGGGCTAAGCAGTGCTGGGATCTGGTCACTTTTCTGCAAACCCATTTTTTGCAAATTTTGACAGGTCGGGGGTCATAAAAAATTACAAAATATTGACCAAAAATTCGAAAATAAACCAATAATGCAGCTAGATAGATATTTTAATAACAAATTCAGAGTGGTATTCCACTTTTAAATCGGGTAAAAATTTCAAAAGGTTTGGGATAAGCAGTGCTGGGATCTGGTCACTTTTCTGTAAACCCATTTTTTGCAAATTTTAACAAGTCGGGGGTCATAAAAAATTACAAAATATTGACCAAAAATTCGAAAATAAACCAATAATGCAGCTAGATAGATATTTTAACAACAAATTCAGAGAGGTATTCCACTTTTAAATCGGGTAAAAATTTCAAAAGTTTGGGCTAAGCAGTGCTGGGATCTGGTCACTTTTCTGCAAACCCATTTTTTGCAAATTTTGACAGGTCGGGGGTCATAAAAAATTACAAAATATTGACCAAAAATTCGAAAATAAACCAATAATGCAGCTAGATAAATATTTTAACAACAAATTCAGAGAGGTATTCCACTTTTAAATCGGGTAAAAATTTCAAAAGTTATGGGCTAAGCAGTGCTGGGATCTGGTCACTTTTCTGCAAACCCATTTTTTGCAAATTTTGACAGGTCGGGGGTCATAAAAAATTACAAAATATTGACCAAAAATCCGAAAATAAACCAATAATGCAGCTAGATAGATATTTTAATAACAAATTCAGAGTGGTATTCCACTTTTAAATCGGGTAAAAATTTCAAAAGGTTTGGGATAAGCAGTGCTGGGATCTGGTCACTTTTCTGTAAACCCATTTTTTGCAAATTTTAACAAGTCGGGGGTCATAAAAAATTACAAAATATTGACCAAAAATTCGAAAATAAACCAATAATGCAGCTAGATAGATATTTTAACAACAAATTCAGAGAGGTATTCCACTTTTAAATCGGGTAAAAATTTCAAAAGTTTGGGCTAAGCAGTGCTGGGATCTTGTCACTTTTCTGCAAACCCATTTTTTGCAAATTTTGACAGGTCGGGGGGTCATAAAAAATTACAAAATATTGACCAAAAATTCGAAAATAAACCAATAATGCAGCTAGATAAATATTTTAACAACAAATTCAGAGAGGTATTCCACTTTTAAATCGGGTAAAAATTTCAAAAGTTATGGGCTAAGCAGTGCTGGGATCTGGTCACTTTTCTGCAAACCCATTTTTTGCAAATTTTGACAGGTCGGGGGTCATAAAAAATTACAAAATATTGACCAAAAATCCGAAAATAAACCAATAATGCAGCTAGATAGATATTTTAATAGCAAATTCAGAGAGGTATTCCACTTTTAAATCGGGTAAAAATTTCAAAAGGTTTGGGATAAGCAGTGCTGGGTTCTGGTCACTTTTCTGCAAACCCATTTTTTGCAAATTTTGACAGGTCGGGGGTCATAAAAAATTACAAAATATTGACCAAAAATTCGAAAATAAACCAATAATGCAGCTAGATAGATATTTTAATAACAAATTCAGAGAGGTATTCCACTTTTAAATCGGGTAAAAATTTCAAAAGTTATGGGATAAGCAGTGCTGGGATCTGGTCACTTTTCTGCAAACCCATTTTTTGCAAATTTTGACAGGTCGGGGGTCATAAAAAACTACAAAATATTGACCAAAAATTCGAAAATAAACCAATAATGCAGCTAGATAGATATTTTTACAACAAATTCAGAGAGGTATTCCACTTTTAAATCGGGTAAAAATTTCAAAAGTTTGGGCTAAGCAGTGCTGGGATCTTGTCACTTTTCTGCAAACCCATTTTTTGCAAATTTTGACAGGTCGGGGGTCATAAAAAACTACAAAATATTGACCAAAAATTCGAAAATAAACCAATAATGCAGCTAGATAGATATTTTAACAACAAATTCAGAGAGGTATTTCACTTTTAAATCGGGTAAAAATTTCAAAAGTTTGGGCTAAGCAGTGCTGGGATCTGGTCACTTTTCTGCAAACCCATTTTTTTGCAAATTTTGACAGGTCGGGGGTCATAAAAAATGACGAAACATTGACCAAAAATTCGAAAATAAACCAATGATGTAGCTAGATAGATATTTTAATAACAAATTCAGAGAGGCATTCCACTTTTAAATCGGGTAAAAATTTCAAAAGTTATGGGCTAAGCAGTGCTGGGATCTGGTCACTTTTCTGCAAACCCATTTTTTGCAAATTTTGACAGGTCGGGGGTCATAAAAAATTACAAAATATTGACCAAAAATTCGAAAATAAACCAATAATGCAGCTAGATAGATATTCTAATAAAAAATTCAGAGAGGTATTCCACTTTTAAATCGGGTAAAAATTTCAAAAGTTTGGGCTAAGCAGTGCTGGGATCTGGTCACTTTTCTGCAAACCCATTTTTTGCAAATTTTGACAGGTCGGGGGTCATAAAAAATTACAAAATATTGACCAAAAATTCGAAAATAAACCAATAATGCAGCTAGATAGATATTTTAATAACAAATTCAGAGTGGTATTCCACTTTTAAATCGGGTAAAAATTTCAAAAGTTATGGGCTAAGCAGTGCTGGGATCTGGTCAATTTTCTGCAAACCCATTTTTTGCAAATTTTGACAGGTCGGGGGTCATAAAAAATTACAAAATATTGACCAAAAATTCGAAAATAAACCAATAATGCAGCTAGATAGATATTCTAATAAAAAATTCAGAGAGGTATTCCACTTTTAAATCGGGTAAAAATTTCAAAAGTTTGGGCTAAGCAGTGCTGGGATCTGGTCGCTTTTCTGCAAACCCATTTTTTGCAAATTTTGACAGGTCGGGGGTCATAAAAAACGACGAAACATTGACCAAAAATTCGAAAATAAACCAATGATGTAGCTAGATAGATATTTTAATAACAAATTCAGAGAGGTATTCCACTTTTAAATCGGGTAAAAATTTCAAAAGTTTGGGCTAAGCAGTGCTGGGATCTTGTCTCTTTTCTGCAAACCCATTTTTTGCAAATTTTGACAGGTCGGGGGTCATAAAAAACTACAAAATATTGACCAAAAATTCCAAAATAAACCAATGATGCAGCTAGATAGATATTTTAATAACAAATTCAGAGAGGTATTCCACTCTTAAATCGGGTAAGAATTTCAAAATTTATGGGCTAAGCAGTGCTGGGATCTGGTCACTTTTCTGCAAACCCATTTTTTGCAAATTTTGACAGGTCGGGGGTCATAAAAAACTACAAAATATTGACCAAAAATTCGAAAATAAACCAATAATGCAGCTAGATAGATATTTTAACAACAAATTCAGAGAGGTATTCCACTTTTAAATCGGGTAAAAATTTCAAAAGTTTGGGCTAAGCAGTGCTGGGATCTGGTCACTTTTCTGCAAACCCATTTTTTGCAAATTTTGACAGGTCGGGGGTCATAAAAAACTACAAAATATTGACCAAAAACTCGAAAATAAACCAATAATGCAGCTAGATAGAAATTTTAACAACAAATTCAGAGAGGTATTCCACTTTTAAATCGGGTAAAAATTTCAAAAGTTTGGGCTAAGCAGTGCTGGGATCTGGTCACTTTTCTGCAAACCCATTTTTTGCAAATTTTGACAGGTCGGGGGTCATAAAAAACTACAAAATATTGACCAAAAACTCGAAAATAAACCAATAATGCAGCTAGATAGATATTTTAACAACAAATTCAGAGAGGCATTCCACTTTTAAATCGGCCAAAATTTCAAAAGTTTGGGCTAAGCAGTGCTGGGATCTGGTCACTTTTCTGCAAACCCATTTTTTTGCAAATTTTGACAGGTCGGGGTCATAAAAAATGACGAAATATTGACCAAAAATTCGAAAATAAACCAATGATGTAGCTAGATAGATATTTTAATAACAAATTCAGAGAGGCATTCCACTTTTAAATCGGGTAAAAATTTCAAAAGTTATGGGCTAAGCAGTGCTGGGATCTGGTCACTTTTCTGCAAACCCATTTTTTGCAAATTTTGACAGGTCGGGGGTCATAAAAAAATACAAAATATTGACCAAAAATTCGAAAATAAACCAATAATGCAGCTAGATAGATATTCGAATAACAAATTCAGAGAGGTATTCCACTTTTAAATCGGGTAAAAATTTCAAAAGTTTGGGCTAAGCAGTGCTGGGATCTGGTCACTTTTCTGCAAACCCATTTTTTGCAAATTTTGACAGGTCGGGGGTCATAAAAAACGACGAAACATTGACCAAAAATTCGAAAATAAACCAATGATGTAGCTAGATAGATATTTTAATAACAAATTCAGAGAGGCATTCCACTTTTAAATCGGGTAAAAATTTCAAAAGTTATGGGATAAGCAGTGCTGGGATCTGGTCACTTTTCTGCAAACCCATTTTTTTGCAAATTTTGACAGGTCGGGGGTCATAAAAAATTACAAAATATTGACCAAAAATTCGAAAATAAACCAATAATGCAGCTAGATAGATATTTTAACAACAAATTCAGAGAGGTATTCCACTTTTAAATCGGGTAAAAGATTCAAAAGTTTGGGCTAAGCAGTGCTGGGATCTGGTCACTTTTCTGCAAACCCATTTTTTGCAAATTTTGACAGGTCGGGGGTCATAAAAAATTACAAAATATTGACCAAAAATTCGAAAATAAACCAATAATGCAGCTAGATAGATATTTTAATAACAAATTCAGAGAGGTATTCCACTTTTAAATCGGGTAAAAATTTCAAAAGGTTTGGGATAAGCAGTGCTGGGATCTGGTCACTTTTCTGCAAACCCATTTTTTGCAAATTTTAACAAGTCGGGGGTCATAAAAAACTACAAAATATTGACCAAAAATTCGAAAATAAACCAATGATGCAGCTAGATAGATATTTTAATAACAAATTCAGAGAGGTATTCCACTTTTAAATCGGGTAAAAATTTCAAAAGTTATGGGCTAAGCAGTGCTGGGTTCTGGTCACTTTTCTGCAAGCCCATTTTTTGCAAATTTTGACAGGTCGGGGGTCATAAAAAATTACAAAATATTGACCAAAAATTCGAAAATAAACCAATAATGCAGCTAGATAGATATTTTAACAACAAATTCAGAGAGGTATTCCACTTTTAAATCGGGTAAAAATTTCAAAAGGTTTGGGATAAGCAGTGCTGGGATCTGGTCACTTTTCTGCAAACCCAATTTTTTGCAAATTTTAACAAGTCGGGGGTCATAAAAAACTACAAAATATTGACCAACAATTCGAAAATAAACCAATAATGCAGCTAGATAGATATTTTAATAACAAATTCAGAGAGGTATTCCACTTTTAAATCGGGTAAAAATTTCAAAAGTTATGGGCTAAGCAGTGCTGGGTTCTGGTCACTTTTCTGCAAACCCATTTTTTGCAAATTTTGACAGGTCGGGGGTCATAAAAAATTACAAAATATTGACCAAAAATTCGAAAATAAACCAATAATGCAGCTAGATAGATATTCGAATAACAAATTCAGAGAGGTATTCCACTTTTAAATCGGGTAAAAATTTCAAAAGTTATGGGCTAAGCAGTGCTGGGATCTGGTCACTTTTCTGCAAACCCATTTTTTGCAAATTTTGACAGGTCGGGGGTCATAAAAAATGACGAAACATTGACCAAAAATTCGAAAATAAACCAATGATGCAGCTAGATAGATATTTTAACAACAAATTCAGAGAGGTATTCCACTTTTAAATCGGGTAAAAATTTCAAAAGTTTGGGCTAAGCAGTGCTGGGATCTGGTCACTTTTCTGCAAACCCATTTTTTGCAAATTTTGACAGGTCGGGGGGTCATAAAAAACTACAAAATATTGACCAAAAATTCGAAAATAAACCAATAATGCAGCTAGATAGATATTTTAACAACAAATTCAGAGAGGTATTCCACTTTTAAATCGGGTAAAAATTTCAAAAGTTTGGGCTAAGCAGTGCTGGGATCTGGTCACTTTTCTGCAAACCTATTTTTTGCAAATTTTGACAGGTCGGGGGTCATAAAAAATTACAAAATATTGACCAAAAATTCGAAAATAAACCAATAATGCAGCTAGATAGATATTTTAATAACAAATTCAGAGAGGTATTCCACTTTTAAATCGGGTAAAAATTTCAAAAGTTATGGGCTTAGCAGTGCTGGGTTCTGGTCACTTTTCTGCAAACCCATTTTTTGCAAATTTTGACAGGTCGGGGGTCATAAAAAATTAAAAAATATTGACCAAAAATTCGAAAATAAACCAATAATGCAGCTAGATATATATTTTAATAGCAAATTCAGAGAGGTATTCCACTTTTAAATCGGGTAAAAATTTCAAAAGGTTTGGGATAAGCAGTGCTGGGATCTGGTCACTTTTCTGCAAACCCATTTTTTGCAAATTTTAACAAGTCGGGGGTCATAAAAAACTACAAAATATTGACCAAAAATTCGAAAATAAACCAATAATGCAGTTAGATAGATATTTTAATAACAAATTCAGAGAGGTATTCCACTTTTAAATCGGGTAAAAATTTCAAAAGTTTGGGCTAAGCAGTGCTGGGATCTGGTCACTTTTCTGCAAACCCATTTTTTGCAAATTTTGACAGGTCGGGGGTCATAAAAAATTAAAAAATATTGACCAAAAATTCGAAAATAAACCAATAATGCAGCTAGATAGATATTTTAATAACAAATTCAGAGAGGTATTCCACTTTTAAATCGGGTAAAAATTTCAAAAGTTATGGGCTAAGCAGTGCTGGGATCTGGTCACTTTTCTGCAAACCCATTTTTTGCAAATTTTGACAGGTCGGGGGTCATAAAATATTACAAAATATTGACCAAAAATTCGAAAATAAACCAATGATGTAGCTAGATAGATATTTTAATAACAAATTCAGAGAGGTATTCCACTTTTAAATCGGGTAAAAATTTCAAAAGTTATGGGCTAAGCAGTGCTGGGATCTGGTCACTTTTCTGCAAACCCATTTTTTGCAAATTTTGACAGGTCGGGGGTCATAAAAAATGACGAAACATTGACCAAAAATTCGAAAATAAACCAATGATGTAGCTAGATAGATATTTTAATAACAAATTCAGAGAGGCATTCCACTTTTAAATCGGGTAAACATTTCAAAAGTTATGGGATAAGCAGTGCTGGGATCTGGTCACTTTTCTGCAAACCCATTTTTTTGCAAATTTTGACAGGTCGGGGTCATAAAAAATGACGAAATATTGACCAAAAATTCGAAAATAAACCAATAATGCAGCTAGATAGATATTTTAATAACAAATTCAGAGAGGTATTCCACTTTTAAATCGGGTAAAAATTTCAAAAGGTTTGGGATAAGCAGTGCTGGGATCTGGTCACTTTTCTGCAAACCCATTTTTTGCAAATTTTAACAAGTCGGGGGTCATAAAAAACTACAAAATATTGACCAAAAATTCGAAAATAAACCAATAATGCAGCTAGATAGATATTTTAATAACAAATTCAGAGAGGTGTTCCACTTTTAAATCGGGTAAAAATTTCAAAAGGTTTGGGATAAGCAGTGCTGGGATCTGGTCACTTTTCTGCAAACCCATTTTTTGCAAATTTTGACAGGTCGGGGGTCATAAAAAATTACAAAATATCAACCTAAAATTCGAAAATAAACCAATAATGCAGCTAGATAGATATTTTAATAAGAAATTCAGAGAGGTATTCCACTTTTAAATCGGGTAAAAATTTCAAAAGTTATGGGCTAAGCAGTGCTGGGTTCTGGTCACTTTTCTGCAAGTCCATTTTTTTCAAATTTTGACAGGTCGGGGGTCATAAAAAATTACAAAATATTGACCAAAAATTCGAAAATAAACCAATAATGCAGCTAGATAGATATTCGAATAACAAATTCAGAGAGGTATTCCACTTTTAAATCGGGTAAAAATTTCAAAAGTTATGGGCTAAGCAGTGCTGGGATCTGGTCACTTTTCTGCAAACCCATTTTTTGCAAATTTTGACAGGTCGGGAATCATAAAAAATGACGAAACATTGACCAAAAATTCGAAAATAAACCAATGATGTAGCTAGATAGATATTTTAATAACAAATTCAGAGAGGCATTCCACTTTTAAATCGGGTAAAAATTTCAAAAGTTATGGGATAAGCAGTGCTGGGATCTGGTCACTTTTCTGCAAACCCATTTTTTGCAAATTTTGACAGGTCGGGGGTCATAAAAAATTACAAAATATTGACCAAAAATTCGAAAATAAACCAATAATGCAGCTAGATAGATATTCGAATAACAAATTCAGAGAGGTATTCCACTTTTAAATCGGGTAAAAATTTCAAAAGTTATGGGCTAAGCAGTGCTGGGATCTGGTCACTTTTCTGCAAACCCATTTTTTGCAAATTTTGACAGGTCGGGGGTCATAAAAAATGACGAAACATTGACCAAAAATTCGAAAATAAACCAATGATGTAGCTAGATAGATATTTTAATAACAAATTCAGAGAGGCATTCCACTTTTAAATCGGGTAAAAATTTCAAAAGTTATGGGCTAAGCAGTGCTGGGTTCTGGTCACTTTTCTGCAAACCCATTTTTTGCAAATTTTGACAGGTCGGGGGTCATAAAAAATTACAAAATATTGACCAAAAATTCGAAAATAAACCAATAATGCAGCTAGATAGATATTTTAACAACAAATTCAGAGAGGTATTCCACTTTTAAATCGGGTAAAAGTTTGGGCTAAGCAGTGCTGGGATCTGGTCACTTTTCTGCAAACCCATTTTTTGCAAATTTTGACAGGTCGGGGGTCATAAAAAATTACAAAATATTGACCAAAAATTCGAAAATAAACCAATAATGCAGCTAGATAGATATTTTAACAACAAATTCAGAGAGGTATTCCACTTTTAAATCGGGTGAAAATTTCAAAAGTTTGGGCTAAGCAGTGCTGGGATCTGGTCACTTTTCTGCAAACCCATTTTTGCAAATTTTGACAGGTCGGGGGTCATAAAAAACTACAAAATATTGACCAAAAATTCGAAAATAAACCAATAATGCAGCTAGATAGATATTTTAACAACAAATTCAGAGAGGTATTCCACTTTTAAATCGGGTAAAAGATTCAAAAGTTATGGGCTAAGCAGTGCTGGGATCTTGTCACTTTTCTGCAAACCCATTTTTTGCAAATTTTGACAGGTCGGGGGTCATAAAAAATGACGAAACATTGACCAAAAATTCGAAAATAAACCAATGATGTAGCTAGATAGATATTTTAATAACAAATTCAGAGAGGCATTCCACTTTTAAATCGGGTAAAAATTTCAAAAGTTATGGGATAAGCAGTGCTGGGATCTGGTCACTTTTCTGCAAACCCATTTTTTGCAAATTTTGACAGGTCGGGGGTCATAAAAAATGACGAAACATTGACCAAAAATTCGAAAATAAACCAATGATGTAGCTAGATAGATATTTTAATAACAAATTCAGAGAGGCATTCCACTTTTAAATCGGGTAAAAATTTCAAAAGTTATGGGCTAAGCAGTGCTGGGTTCTGGTCATTTTTCTGCAAACCCATTTTTTGCAAATTTTGACAGGTCGGGGGTCATAAAAAATTACAAAATATTGACCAAAAATTCGAAAATAAACCAATAATGCAGCTAGATAGATATTTTAACAACAAATTCAGAGAGGTATTCCACTTTTAAATCGGGTAAAAATTTCAAAACTTTGGGCTAAGCAATGCTGGGATCTGGTCACTTTTCTGCAAACCCATTTTTTGCAAATTTTGACAGGTCGGGGGTCATAAAAAATTACAAAATATTGACCAAAAATTCGAAAATAAACCAATAATGCAGCTAGATAGATATTTTAACAACAAATTCAGAGAGGTATTCCACTTTTAAATCGGGTAAAAATTTCAAAAGTTTGGGCTAAGCAGTGCTGGGATCTGGTCACTTTTCTGCAAACCCATTTTTTGCAAATTTTGACAGGTCGGGGGTCATAAAAAACTACAAAATATTGACCAAAAATTCGAAAATAAACCAATAATGCAGCTAGATAGATATTTTAACAACAAATTCAGAGAGGTATTCCACTTTTAAATCGGGTAAAAGATTCAAAAATTTGGGCTAAGCAGTGCTGGGATCTTGTCACTTTTCTGCAAACCCATTTTTTGCAAATTTTGACAGGTCGGGGGTCATAAAAAATGACGAAACATTGACCAAAAATTCGAAAATAAACCAATGATGTAGCTAGATAGATATTTTAATAACAAATTCAGAGAGGCATTCCACTTTTAAATCGGGTAAAAATTTCAAAAGTTATGGGATAAGCAGTGCTGGGATCTGGTCACTTTTCTGCAAACCCATTTTTTTTTGCAAATTTTGACAGGTCGGGGTCATAAAAAATTACAAAATATTGACCAAAAATTCGAAAATAAACCAATGATGCAGCTAGATAGATATTTTAATAACAAATTCAGAGAGGCATTCCACTTTTAAATCGGGTAAAAATTTCAAAAGTTTGGGCTAAGCAGTGCTGGGATCTGGTCACTTTTCTGCAAACCCATTTTTTGCAAATTTTGACAGGTCGGGGGGTCATAAAAAATTACAAAATATTGACCAAAAATTCGAAAATAAACCAATAATGCAGCTAGATAGATATTTTAACAACAAATTCAGAGAGGTATTCCACTTTTAAATCGGGTAAAAGTTTGGGCTAAGCAGTGCTGGGATCTGGTCACTTTTCTGCAAACCCATTTTTTGCAAATTTTGACAGGTCGGGGGTCATAAAAAATTACAAAATATTGACCAAAAATTCGAAAATAAACCAATAATGCAGCTAGATAGATATTTTAACAACAAATTCAGAGAGGTATTCCACTTTTAAATCGGGTGAAAATTTCAAAAGTTTGGGCTAAGCAGTGCTGGGATCTGGTCACTTTTCTGCAAACCCATTTTTTGCAAATTTTGACAGGTCGGGGGTCATAAAAAACTACAAAATATTGACCAAAAATTCGAAAATAAACCAATAATGCAGCTAGATAGATATTTTAACAACAAATTCAGAGAGGTATTCCACTTTTAAATCGGGTAAAAGATTCAAAAGTTATGGGCTAAGCAGTGCTGGGATCTTGTCACTTTTCTGCAAACCCATTTTTTGCAAATTTTGACAGGTCGGGGGTCATAAAAAATGACGAAACATTGACCAAAAATTCGAAAATAAACCAATGATGTAGCTAGATAGATATTTTAATAACAAATTCAGAGAGGCATTCCACTTTTAAATCGGGTAAAAATTTCAAAAGTTTGGGCTAAGCAGTGCTGGGATCTGGTCACTTTTCTGCAAACCCATTTTTTTGCAAATTTTGACAGGTCGGGGGTCATAAAAAATGACGAAACATTGACCAAAAATTTGAAAATAAACCAATGATGTAGCTAGATAGATATTTTAATAACAAATTCAGAGAGGCATTCCACTTTTAAATCGGGTAAAAATTTCAAAAGTTATGGGCTAAGCAGTGCTGGGTTCTGGTCATTTTTCTGCAAACCCATTTTTTGCAAATTTTGACAGGTCGGGGGTCATAAAAAATTACAAAATATTGACCAAAAATTCGAAAATAAACCAATAATGCAGCTAGATAGATATTTTAACAACAAATTCAGAGAGGTATTCCACTTTTAAATCGGGTAAAAATTTCAAAACTTTGGGCTAAGCAATGCTGGGATCTGGTCACTTTTCTGCAAACCCATTTTTTGCAAATTTTGACAGGTCGGGGGTCATAAAAAATTACAAAATATTGACCAAAAATTCGAAAATAAACCAATAATGCAGCTAGATAGATATTTTAACAACAAATTCAGAGAGGTATTCCACTTTTAAATCGGGTACAAATTTCAAAAGTTTGGGCTAAGCAGTGCTGGGATCTGGTCACTTTTCTGCAAACCCATTTTTTGCAAATTTTGACAGGTCGGGGGTCATAAAAAACTACAAAATATTGACCAAAAATTCGAAAATAAACCAATAATGCAGCTAGATAGATATTTTAACAACAAATTCAGAGAGGTATTCCACTTTTAAATCGGGTAAAAGATTCAAAAATTTGGGCTAAGCAGTGCTGGGATCTTGTCACTTTTCTGCAAACCCATTTTTTGCAAATTTTGACAGGTCGGGGGGTCATAAAAAATGACGAAACATTGACCAAAAATTCGAAAATAAACCAATGATGTAGCTAGATAGATATTTTAATAACAAATTCAGAGAGGCATTCCACTTTTAAATCGGGTAAAAATTTCAAAAGTTATGGGATAAGCAGTGCTGGGATCTGGTCACTTTTCTGCAAACCCATTTTTTTTGCAAATTTTGACAGGTCGGGGGTCATAAAAAATTACAAAATATTGACCAAAAATTCGAAAATAAACCAATGATGCAGCTAGATAGATATTTTAACAACAAATTCAGAGAGGTATTCCACTTTTAAATCGGGTAAAAATTTCAAAAGTTTGGGCTAAGCAGTGCTGGGATCTGGTCACTTTTCTGCAAACCCATTTTTGCAAATTTTGACAGGTCGGGGGTCATAAAAAATTACAAAATATTGACCAAAAATTCGAAAATAAACCAATAATGCAGCTAGATAGATATTCGAATAACAAATTCAGAGAGGTATTCCACTTTTAAATCGGGTAAAAATTTCAAAAGTTATGGGCTAAGCAGTGCTGGGATCTGGTCACTTTTCTGCAAACCCATTTTTTGCAAATTTTAAAAAGTCGGGGGTCATAAAAAACTACAAAATATTGACCAAAAATTCGAAAATAAACCAATAATGCAGCTAGATAGATATTTTAATAACAAATTCAGAGAGGTATTCCACTTTTAAATCGGGTAAAAATTTCAAAAGTTTGGGCTAAGCAGTGCTGGGATCTGGTCACTTTTCTGCAAACCCATTTTTTGCAAATTTTGACAGGTCGGGGGTCATAAAAAATTACAAAACATTGACCAAAAATTCGAAAATAAACCAATGATGTAGCTAGATAGATATTTTAATAACAAATTCAGAGAGGCATTCCACTTTTAAATCGGGTAAAAATTTCAAAAGTTATGGGATAAGCAGTGCTGGGATCTGGTCACTTTTCTGCAAACCCATTTTTTTTGCAAATTTTGACAGGTCGGGGGTCATAAAAAATTACAAAATATTGACCAAAAATTCGAAAATAAACCAATGATGCAGCTAGATAGATATTTTAACAACAAATTCAGAGAGGTATTCCACTTTTAAATCGGGTAAAAATTTCAAAAGTTTGGGCTAAGCAGTGCTGGGATCTGGTCACTTTTCTGCAAACCCATTTTTTGCAAATTTTGACAGGTCGGGGGTCATAAAAAATTACAAAATATTGACCAAAAATTCGAAAATAAACCAATAATGCAGCTAGATAGATATTCGAATAACAAATTCAGAGAGGTATTCCACTTTTAAATCGGGTAAAAATTTCAAAAGGTTTGGGATAAGCAGTGCTGGGATCTGGTCACTTTTCTGCAAACCCATTTTTTGCAAATTTTAAAAAGTCGGGGGTCATAAAAAACTACAAAATATTGACCAAAAATTCGAAAATAAACCAATAATGCAGCTAGATAGATATTTTAATAACAAATTCAGAGAGGTATTCCACTTTTAAATCGGGTAAAAATTTCAAAAGTTTGGGCTAAGCAGTGCTGGGATCTGGTCACTTTTCTGCAAACCCATTTTTTGCAAATTTTGACAGGTCGGGGGTCATAAAAAATTACAAAACATTGACCAAAAATTCGAAAATAAACCAATGATGTAGCTAGATAGATATTTTAATAACAAATTCAGAGAGGCATTCCACTTTTAAATCGGGTAAAAATTTCAAAAGTTATGGGCTAAGCAGTGCTGGGATCTGGTCACTTTTCTGCAAACCCATTTTTTGCAAATTTTAAAAAGTCGGGGGTCATAAAAAACTACAAAATATTGACCAAAAATTCGAAAATAAACCAATAATGCAGCTAGATAGATATTTTAATAACAAATTCAGAGAGGTATTCCACTTTTAAATCGGGTAAAAATTTCAAAAGTTTGGGCTAAGCAGTGCTGGGATCTGGTCACTTTTCTGCAAACCCATTTTTTGCAAATTTTGACAGGTCGGGGGTCATAAAAAATTACAAAATATTGACCAAAAATTCGAAAATAAACCAATAATGCAGCAAGATAGATATTTTAACAACAAATTCAGAGAGGTATTCCACTTTTAAATCGGGTAAAAATTTCAAAAGTTTGGGCTAAGCAGTGCTGGGATCTGATCACTTTTCTGCAAACCCATTTTTTGCAAATTTTGACAGGTCGGGGGTCATAAAAAATTACAAAATATTGACCAAAAATTCGAAAATAAACCAATAATGCAGCTAGATAGATATTTTAACAACAAATTCAGAGAGGTATTCCACTTTTAAATCGGGTAAAAATTTCAAAAGTTTGGGCTAAGCAGTGCTGGGATCTGGTCACTTTTCTGCAAGCCCATTTTTTGCAAATTTTGACAGGTCGGGGGTCATAAAAAATTACAAAATATTGACCAAAAATTCGAAAATAAACCAATAATGCAGCTAGATAGATATTCGAATAACAAATTCAGAGAGGTATTCCACTTTTAAATCGGGTAAAAATTTAAAAGTTATGGGCTAAGCAGTGCTGGGATCTGGTCACTTTTCTGCAAACCCATTTTTTGCAAATTTTGACAGGTCGGGGGTCATAAAAAATGACGAAACATTGACCAAAAATTCGAAAATAAACCAATGATGTAGCTAGATAGATATTTTAATAACAAATTCAGAGAGGCATTCCACTTTTAAATCGGGTAAAAATTTCAAAAGTTATGGGCTAAGCAGTGCTGGGATCTGGTCACTTTTCTGCAAACCCATTTTTTGCAAATTTTGACAGGTCGGGGGTCATAAAAAATTACAAAATATTGACCAAAAATTCGAAAATAAACCAATAATGCAGCTAGATAAATATTTTAACAACAAATTCAGAGAGGTATTCCACTTTTAAATCGGGTAAAAATTTCAAAAGTTTGGGCTAAGCAGTGCTGGGATCTGGTCACTTTTCTGCAAACCCATTTTTTGCAAATTTTGACAGGTCGGGGGTCATAAAAAATTACAAAATATTGACCAAAAATTCGAAAATAAACCAATAATGCAGCTAGATAGATATTTTAACAACAAATTCAGAGAGGTATTCCACTTTTAAATCGGGTAAAAATTTCAAAACTTTGGGCTAAGCAGTGCTGGGATCTGGTCACTTTTCTGCAAACCCATTTTTTGCAAATTTTGACAGGTCGGGGGTCATAAAAAACTACAAAATATTGACCAAAAATTCGAAAATAAACCAATAATGCAGCTAGATAGATATTTTAACAACAAATTCAGAGAGGTATTCCACTTTTAAATCGGGTAAAAGATTCAAAAGTTTGGGCTAAGCAGTGCTGGGATCTTGTCACTTTTCTGCAAACCCATTTTTTGCAAATTTTGACAGGTCGGGGGTCATAAAAAATTACAAAATATTGACCAAAAATTCGAAAATAAACCAATAATGCAGCTAGATAGATATTTTAACAACAAATTCAGAGAGGTATTCCACTTTTAAATCGGGTAAAAGATTCAAAAGTTTGGGCTAAGCAGTGCTGGGATCTTGTCACTTTTCTGCAAACCCATTTTTTGCAAATTTTGACAGGTCGGGGGTCATAAAAAATTAAAAAATATTGACCAAAAATTCGAAAATAAACCAATAATGCAGCTAGATAGATATTTTAACAACAAATTCAGAGAGGTATTCCACTTTTAAATCGGGTAAAAATTTCAAAAGGTTTGGGATAAGCAGTGCTGGGATCTGGTCACTTTTCTGCAAACCCATTTGTTGCAAATTTTGACAGGTCGGGGGTCATAAAAAATTACAAAATATTGACCAAAAATTCGAAAATAAACCAATAATGCAGCTAGATAGATATTCTAATAACAAATTCAGAGAGGTATTCCACTTTTAAATTGGGTAAACATTTCAAAAGTTATAGGCTAAGCAGTGCTGGGATCTGGTCACTTTTCTGCAAACCCATTTTTGAAAATTTTGACAGGTCCGGGGTCATAAAAAATTACAAAATATTGACCAAAAATTCGAAAATAAACCAATAATGCAGCTAGATAGATATTCGAATAACAAATTCAGAGAGGTATTCCACTTTTAAATCGGGTAAAAATTTCAAAAGTTATGGGCTAAGCAGTGCTGGGATCTGGTCACTTTTCTGCAAACCCATTTTTTGCAAATTTTGACAGGTCGGGGGTCATAAAAAATGACGAAACATTGACCAAAAATTCGAAAATAAACCAATGATGCAGCTAGATAGATATTTTAACAACAAATTCAGAGAGGTATTCCACTTTTAAATCGGGTAAAAATTTCAAAAGTTTGGGCTAAGCAGTGCTGGGATCTGGTCACTTTTCTGCAAACCCATTTTT
This sequence comes from Drosophila ficusphila, assembly GCF_018152265.1. Classification (NCBI taxonomy): domain Eukaryota; kingdom Metazoa; phylum Arthropoda; class Insecta; order Diptera; family Drosophilidae; genus Drosophila; species Drosophila ficusphila. The sequence continues at coordinate 33,270 of NW_025064473.1, forward strand.
TGCAAATTTTGACAGGTCGGGGGTCATAAAAAACTACAAAACATTGACCAAAAATTCGAAAATAAACCAATGATGTAGCTAAATAGATAGTTTAACAACAAATTCAGAGAGGTATTCCACTTTTAAATCGGGTAAAAATTTCAAAAGTTTGGGCTAAGCAGTGCTGGGATCTTGTCACTTTTCTGCAAACCCATTTTTTGCAAATTTTGACAGGTCGGGGGTCATAAAAAATTACAAAATATTGACCAAAAATTCGAAAATAAACCAATAATGCAGCTAGATAGATATTTTAAAAACAAATTCAGAGAGGTATTCCACTTTTAAATCGGGTAAAAATTTCAAAAGTTTGGGATAAGCAGTGCTGGGATCTGGTCACTTTTCTGCAAACCCATTTTTTTTGCAAATTTTGACAGGTCGGGGGTCATAAAAAATGACGAAACATTGACCAAAAATTCGAAAATAAACCAATGATGTAGCTAGATAGATATTTTAATAACAAATTCAGAGAGGCATTCCACTTTTAAATCGGGTAAAAATTTCAAAAGTTATGGGATAAGCAGTGCTGGGATCTGGTCAATTTTCTGCAAACCCATTTTTTGCAAATTTTGACAGGTCGGGGGTCATAAAAAATTACAAAATATTGACCAAAAATTCGAAAATAAACCAATAATGCAGCAAGATAGATATTTTAACAACAAATTCAGAGAGGTATTCCACTTTTAAATCGGGTAAAAATTTCAAAAGTTTGGGCTAAGCAGTGCTGGGATCTGATCACTTTTCTGCAAACCCATTTTTTGCAAGTTTTGACAGGTCGGGGGTCATAAAAAATTACAAAATATTGACCAAAAATTCGAAAATAAACCAATAATGCAGCTAGATAGATATTTTAACAACAAATTCAGAGAGGTATTCCACTTTTAAATCGGGTAAAAATTTCAAAAGTTTGGGCTAAGCAGTGCTGGGATCTGGTCACTTTTCTGCAAGCCCATTTTTTGCAAATTTTGACAGGTCGGGGGTCATAAAAAATTACAAAATATTGACCAAAAATTCGAAAATAAACCAATAATGCAGCTAGATAGATATTCGAATAACAAATTCAGAGAGGTATTCCACTTTTAAATCGGGTAAAAATTTAAAAAGTTATGGGCTAAGCAGTGCTGGGATCTGGTCACTTTTCTGCAAACCCATTTTTTGCAAATTTTGACAGGTCGGGGGTCATAAAAAATGACGAAACATTGACCAAAAATTCGAAAATAAACCAATGATGTAGCTAGATAGATATTTTAATAACAAATTCAGAGAGGCATTCCACTTTTAAATCGGGTAAAAATTTCAAAAGTTATGGGCTAAGCAGTGCTGGGATCTGGTCACTTTTCTGCAAACCCATTTTTTGCAAATTTTGACAGGTCGGGGGTCATAAAAAATTACAAAATATTGACCAAAAATTCGAAAATAAACCAATAATGCAGCTAGATAAATATTTTAACAACAAATTCAGAGAGGTATTCCACTTTTAAATCGGGTAAAAATTTCAAAAGTTTGGGCTAAGCAGTGCTGGGATCTGGTCACTTTTCTGCAAACCCATTTTTTGCAAATTTTGACAGGTCGGGGGTCATAAAAAATTACAAAATATTGACCAAAAATTCGAAAATAAACCAATAATGCAGCTAGATAGATATTTTAACAACAAATTCAGAGAGGTATTCCACTTTTAAATCGGGTAAAAATTTCAAAACTTTGGGCTAAGCAGTGCTGGGATCTGGTCACTTTTCTGCAAACCCATTTTTTGCAAATTTTGACAGGTCGGGGGTCATAAAAAACTACAAAATATTGACCAAAAATTCGAAAATAAACCAATAATGCAGCTAGATAGATATTTTAACAACAAATTCAGAGAGGTATTCCACTTTTAAATCGGGTAAAAGATTCAAAAGTTTGGGCTAAGCAGTGCTGGGATCTTGTCACTTTTCTGCAAACCCATTTTTTGCAAATTTTGACAGGTCGGGGGTCATAAAAAACTACAAAATATTGACCAAAAATTCGAAAATAAACCAATAATGCAGCTAGATAGATATTTTAACAACAAATTCAGAGAGGTATTCCACTTTTAAATCGGGTAAAAGATTCAAAAGTTTGGGCTAAGCAGTGCTGGGATCTTGTCACTTTTCTGCAAACCCATTTTTTGCAAATTTTGACAGGTCGGGGGTCATAAAAAATTAAAAAATATTGACCAAAAATTCGAAAATAAACCAATAATGCAGCTAGATAGATATTTTAACAACAAATTCAGAGAGGTATTCCACTTTTAAATCGGGTAAAAATTTCAAAAGGTTTGGGATAAGCAGTGCTGGGATCTGGTCACTTTTCTGCAAACCCATTTGTTGCAAATTTTGACAGGTCGGGGGTCATAAAAAATTACAAAATATTGACCAAAAATTCGAAAATAAACCAATAATGCAGCTAGATAGATATTCTAATAACAAATTCAGAGAGGTATTCCACTTTTAAATTGGGTAAACATTTCAAAAGTTATAGGCTAAGCAGTGCTGGGATCTGGTCACTTTTCTGCAAACCCATTTTTGAAAATTTTGACAGGTCCGGGGTCATAAAAAATTACAAAATATTGACCAAAAATTCGAAAATAAACCAATAATGCAGCTAGATAGATATTCGAATAACAAATTCAGAGAGGTATTCCACTTTTAAATCGGGTAAAAATTTCAAAAGTTATGGGCTAAGCAGTGCTGGGATCTGGTCACTTTTCTGCAAACCCATTTTTTGCAAATTTTGACAGGTCGGGGGTCATAAAAAATGACGAAACATTGACCAAAAATTCGAAAATAAACCAATGATGCAGCTAGATAGATATTTTAACAACAAATTCAGAGAGGTATTCCACTTTTAAATCGGGTAAAAATTTCAAAAGTTTGGGCTAAGCAGTGCTGGGATCTGGTCACTTTTCTGCAAACCCATTTTTTGCAAATTTTGACAGGTCGGGGGTCATAAAAAACTACAAAACATTGACCAAAAATTCGAAAATAAACCAATGATGTAGCTAAATAGATAGTTTAACAACAAATTCAGAGAGGTATTCCACTTTTAAATCGGGTAAAAATTTCAAAAGTTTGGGCTAAGCAGTGCTGGGATCTTGTCACTTTTCTGCAAACCCATTTTTTGCAAATTTTGACAGGTCGGGGGTCATAAAAAATTACAAAATATTGACCAAAAATTCGAAAATAAACCAATAATGCAGCTAGATAGATATTTTAAAAACAAATTCAGAGAGGTATTCCACTTTTAAATCGGGTAAAAATTTCAAAAGTTTGGGATAAGCAGTGCTGGGATCTGGTCACTTTTCTGCAAACCCATTTTTTTTGCAAATTTTGACAGGTCGGGGGTCATAAAAAATGACGAAACATTGACCAAAAATTCGAAAATAAACCAATGATGTAGCTAGATAGATATTTTAATAACAAATTCAGAGAGGCATTCCACTTTTAAATCGGGTAAAAATTTCAAAAGTTATGGGATAAGCAGTGCTGGGATCTGGTCAATTTTCTGCAAACCCATTTTTTTGCAAATTTTGACAGGTCGGGGGTCATAAAAAATTACAAAATATTGACCAAAAATTCGAAAATAAACCAATGATGCAGCTAAATAGATATTTTAACAACAAATTCAGAGAGGTATTCCACTTTTAAATCGGGAAAAAATTTCAAAAGTTTGGGCTAAGCAGTGCTGGGATCTTGTCACTTTTCTGCAGACCCATTTTTTGCAAATTTTGACAGGTCGGGGGCCATAAAAATTACAAAATATTGACCAAAAATTCGAAAATAAACCAATAATGCAGCTAGATAGATATTCGAATAACAAATTCAGAGAGGTATTCCACTTTTAAATCGGGTAAAAATTTCAAAAGTTATGGGCTAAGCAGTGCTGGGATCTGGTCACTTTTCTGCAAACCCATTTTTTGCAAATTTTGACAGGTCGGGGGTCATAAAAAATGACGAAACATTGACCAAAAATTCGAAAATAAACCAATGATGTAGCTAGATAGATATTTTAATAACAAATTCAGAGAGGCATTCCACTTTTAAATCGGGTAAAAATTTCAAAAGTTATGGGATAAGCAGTGCTGGGATCTGGTCACTTTTCTGGAAACCCATTTTTTGCAAATTTTGACAGGTCGGGGGTCATAAAAAATTACAAAATATTGACCAAAAATTCGAAAATAAACCAATAATGCAGCTAGATAGATATTTTAACAACAAATTCAGAGAGGTATTCCACTTTTAAATCGGGTAAAAATTTCAAAAGTTATGGGATAAGCAGTGCTGGGATCTGGTCACTTTTCTGCAAACCCATTTTTTTGCAAATTTTGACAGGTCGGGGGTCATAAAAAATTACAAAATATTGACCAAAAATTCGAAAATAAACCAATGATGCAGCTAGATAGATATTTTAACAACAAATTCAGAGAGGTATTCCACTTTTAAATCGGGTAAAAATTTCAAAAGTTTGGGGTAAGCAGTGCTGGGATCTGGTCACTTTTCTGCAAACCCATTTTTTGCAAATTTTGACAGGTCGGGGGTCATAAAAAACTACAAAATATTGACCAAAAATTCGAAAATAAACCAATAATGCAGCTAGATAGATATTTTAATAACAAATTCAGAGAGGCATTCCACTTTTAAATCGGGTAAAAATTTCAAAAGTTATGGGATAAGCAGTGCTGGGATCTGGTCACTTTTCTGCAAACCCATTTTTTGCAAATTTTGACAGGTCGGGGGTCATAAAAAATTACAAAATATTGACCAAAAATTCGAAAATAAACCAATAATGCAGCTAGATAGATATTTTAATAACAAATTCAGAGAGGCATTCCACTTTTAAATCGGGTAAAAATTTCAAAAGTTATGGGATAAGCAGTGCTGGGATCTGGTCACTTTTCTGGAAACCCATTTTTTGCAAATTTTGACAGGTCGGGGGTCATAAAAAATTACAAAATATTGACCAAAAATTCGAAAATAAACCAATAATGCAGCTAGATAGATATTTTAATAACAAATTCAGAGAGGCATTCCACTTTTAAATCGGGTAAAAATTTCAAAAGTTATGGGATAAGCAGTGCTGGGATCTGGTCACTTTTCTGGAAACCCATTTTTTGCAAATTTTGACAGGTCGGGGGTCATAAAAAATTACAAAATATTGACCAAAAATTCGAAAATAAACCAATAATGCAGCTAGATAGATATTTTAACAACAAATTCAGAGAGGTATTACACTTTTAATTCGGGTAAAAATTTCAAAAGTTTGGGCTAAGCAGTGCTGGGATCTGGTCACTTTTCTGCAAACCCATTTTTTTTGCAAATTTTGACAGGTCGGGGGTCATAAAAAATTACAAAATATTGACCAAAAATTCGAAAATAAACCAATAATGCAGCTAGATAGATATTTTAACAACAAATTCAGAGAGGTATTCCACTTTTAAATCGGGTAAAAATTTCAAAAGTTATGGGCTAAGCAGTGCTGGGATCTGGTCACTTTTCTGCAAACCCATTTTTTGCAAATTTTGACAGGTCGGGGGTCATAAAAAATTAAAAAACATTGACCAAAAATTCGAAAATAAACCAATAATGCAGCTAGATAGATATTTTAACAACAAATTCATAGAGGTATTCCACTTTTAAATCGGGTAAAAATTTCAAAAGTTATGGGCTAAGCAGTGCTGGGTTCTGGTCACTTTTCTGCAAACCCATTTTTTGCAAATTTTAACAAGTCGGGGGTCATAAAAAACTACAACATAACAACCAAAAATTCGAAAATAAACCAATAATGCAGCTAGATAGATATTCGAATAACAAATTCAGAGAGGTGTTCCACTTTTAAATCGGGTAAAAATTTCAAAAGTTATGGGTCACTTTTCTGCAAACCCATTTTTTGCAAATTTTGACAGGTCGGGGGTCATAAAAAATGACGAAACATTGACCAAAAATTCGAAAATAAACCAATGATGCAGCTAGATAGATATTTTAACAACAAATTCAGAGAGGTATTCCACTTTTAAATCGGGTAAAAATTTCAAAAGTTTGGGCTAAGCAGTGCTGGGATCTGGTCACTTTTCTGCAAACCCATTTTTTGCAAATTTTGACAGGTCGGGGGTCATAAAAAACTACAAAATATTGACCAAAAATTCGAAAATAAACCAATAATGCAGCTAGATAGATATTTTAACAACAAATTCAGAGAGGTATTCCACTTTTAAATCGGGTAAAAATTTCAAAAGTTTGGGCTAAGCAGTGCTGGGATCTGGTCACTTTTCTGCAAACCCATTTTTTGCAAATTTTGACAGGTCGGGGGTCATAAACAATTAAAAAATATTGACCAAAAATTCGAAAATAAACCAATAATGCAGCTAGATAGATATTTTAATAACAAATTCAGAGAGGTATTCCACTTTTAAATCGGGTAAAAATTTCAAAAGGTTTGGGATAAGCAGTGCTGGGATCTGGTCACTTTTCTGCAAACCCATTTTTTGCAAATTTTAACAAGTCGGGGGTCATAAAAAACTACAAAATATTGACCAAAAATTCGAAAATAAACCAATAATGCAGCTAGATAGATATTTTAATAACAAATTCAGAGAGGTATTCCACTTTTAAATCGGGTAAAAATTTCAAAAGTTATGGGCTAAGCAGTGCTGGGTTCTGGTCACTTTTCTGCAAGCCCATTTTTTGCAAATTTTGACAGGTCGGGGGTCATAAAAAATTAGAAAATATTGACCAAAAATTCGAAAATAAACCAATAATGCAGCTAGATAGATATTCGAATAACAAATTCAGAAAGGTATTCCACTTTTAAATCGGGTAAAAATTTCAAAAGTTATGGGCTAAGCAGTGCTGGGATCTGGTCACTTTTCTGCAAACCCATTTTTTGCAAATTTTGACAGGTCGGGGGTCATAAAAAATGACGAAACATTGACCAAAAATTCGAAAATAAACCAATGATGCAGCTAGACAGATATTTTAATAACAAATTCAGAGAGGCATTCCACTTTTAAATCGGGTAAAAATTTCAAAAGTTATGGGATAAGCAGTGCTGGGATCTGGTCACTTTTCTGCAAACCCATTTTTTGCAAATTTTGACAGGTCGGGGGTCATAAAAAATTACAAAATATTGACCAAAAATTCGAAAATAAACCAATAATGCAGCTAGATAGATATTTTAACAACAAATTCAGAGAGGTATTCCACTTTTAAATCGGGTAAAAATTTCAAAAGTTATGGGCTAAGCAGTGCTGGGTTCTGGTCACTTTTCTGCAAACCCATTTTTTGCAAATTTTGACAGGTCGGGGGTCATAAAAAATTAAAAAATATTGACCAAAAATTCGAAAATAAACCAATGATGTAGCTAGATAGATATTTTAATAACAAATTCAGAGAGGCATTCCACTTTTAAATCGGGTAAAAATTTCAAAAGTTATGGGATAAGCAGTGCTGGGATCTGGTCAATTTTCTGCAAACCCATTTTTTGCAAATTTTGACAGGTCGGGGGTCATAAAAAATTACAAAATATTGACCAAAAATTCGAAAATAAACCAATAATGCAGCTAGATAGATATTTTAACAACAAATTCAGAGAGGTATTCCACTTTTAAATCGGGTAAAAATTTCAAAAGTTTGGGCTAAGCAGTGCTGGGATCTGGTCACTTTTCTGCAAACCCATTTTTTGCAAATTTTGACAGGTCGGGGGGTCATAAAAAACTACAAAATATTGACCAAAAATTCGAAAATAAACCAATAATGCAGCTAGATAGATATTTTAACAACAAATTCAGAGAGGTATTCCACTTTTAAATCGGGTAAAAATTTCAAAAGTTTGGGCTAAGCAGTGCTGGGATCTGGTCACTTTTCTGCAAACCCATTTTTTTGCAAATTTTGACAAGTCGGGGGTCATAAAAAACTACAAAATATTGACCAACAATTCGAAAAAAAACCAATAATGCAGCTAGATAGATATTTTAATAACAAATTCAGAGAGGTATTCCACTTTTAAATCGGGTAAAAATTTCAAAAGTTATGGGCTAAGCAGTGCTGGGTTCTGGTCACTTTTCTGCAAACCCATTTTTTGAAAATTTTGACAGGTCGGGGGTCATAAAAAATTACAAAATATTGACCAAAAATTCGAAAATAAACCAATAATGCAGCTAGATAGATATTCGAATAACAAATTCAGAGAGGTATTCCACTTTTAAATCGGGTAAAAATTTCAAAAGTTATGGGCTAAGCAGTGCTGGGATCTGGTCACTTTTCTGCAAACCCATTTTTTGCAAATTTTGACAGGTCGGGGGTCATAAAAAATGACGAAACATTGACCAAAAATTCGAAAATAAACCAATGATGTAGCTAGATAGATATTTTAATAACAAATTCAGAGAGGCATTCCACTTTTAAATCGGGTAAAAATTTCAAAAGTTATGGGATAAGCAGTTCTGGGATCTGGTCACTTTTCTGCAAACCCATTTTTTGCAAATTTTGACAGGTCGGGGGTCATAAAAAATGACGAAACATTGACCAAAAATTCGAAAATAAACCAATGATGCAGCTAGATAGATATTTTAACAACAAATTCAGAGAGGTATTCCACTTTTAAATCGGGTAAAAATTTCAAAAGTTTGGGCTAAGCAGTGCTGGGATCTGGTCACTTTTCTGCAAACCCATTTTTTGCAAATTTTGACAGGTCGGGGGTCATAAAAAACTACAAAATATTGACCAAAAAATTCGAAAATAAACCAATAATGCAGCTAGATAGATATTCGAATAACGAATTCAGAGAGGTATTCCACTTTTAAATCGGGTAAAAATTTCAAAAGTTTGGGCTAAACAGTGCTGGGATCTGGTCACTTTTCTGCAAACCCATTTTTTGCAAATTTTGACAGGTCGGGGGTCATAAAAAATTACAAAATATTGACCAAAAATTCGAAAATAAACCAATAATGCAGCTAGATAGATATTTTAATAACAAATTCAGAGAGGTATTCCACTTTTAAATCGGGTAAAAATTTCAAAAGTTATGGGCTAAGCAGTGCTGGGTTCTGGTCACTTTTCTGAAAACCCATTTTTGCAAATTTTGACAGGTCGGGGGTCATAAAAAATTAAAAAATATTGACCAAAAATTCGAAAATAAACCAATAATGCAGCTAGATATATATTTTAATAGCAAATTCAGAGAGGTATTCCACTTTTAAATCGGGTAACAATTTCAAAAGGTTTGGGATAAGCAGTGCTGGGATCTGGTCACTTTTCTGCAAACCCATTTTTTGCAAATTTTAACAAGTCGGGGGTCATAAAAAACTACAAAATATTGACCAAAAATTCGAAAATAAACCAATAATGCAGCTAGATAGATATTTTAATAACAAATTCAGAGAGGTATTCCACTTTTAAATCGGGTAAATATTTCAAAAGTTTGGGCTAAGCAGTGCTGGGATCTGGTCACTTTTCTGCAAACCCATTTTTTTGCAAATTTTGACAGGTCGGGGGTCATAAAAAATGACGAAACATTGACCAAAAATTCGAAAATAAACCAATGATGTAGCTAGATAGATATTTTAATAACAAATTCAGAGAGGCATTCCACTTTTAAATCGGGTAAAAATTTCAAAAGTTGTGGGCTAAGCAGTGCTGGGATCTGGTCACTTTTCTGCAAACCCATTTTTTTTGCAAATTTTGACAAGTCGGGGGTCATAAAAAATTACAAAATATTGACCAAAAATTCGAAAATAAACCAATGATGCAGCTAGATAGATATTTTAACAACAAATTCAGAGATGTATTCCACTTTTAAATCGGGTAAAAATTTCAAAAGTTTGGGCTAAGCAGTGCTGGGATCTTGTCACTTTTCTGCAGACCCATTTTTTGCAAATTTTGACAGGTCGGGGGTCATACAAAATTACAAAATATTGACCAAAAATTCGAAAATAAACCAATAATGCAGCTAGATAGATATTCGAATAACAAATTCAGAGAGGTATTCCACTTTTAAATCGGGTAAAAATTTCAAAAGTTATGGGCTAAGCAGTGCTGGGATCTGGTCACTTTTCTGCAAACCCATTTTTTGCAAATTTTGACACGTCGGGGGTCATAAAAAATGACGAAACATTGACCAAAAATTCGAAAATAAACCAATGATGTAGCTAGATAGATATTTTAATAACAAATTCAGAGAGGTATTCCACTTTTAAATCGGGTAAAAATTTCAAAAGTTATGGGCTAAGCAGTGCTGGGTTCTGGTCACTTTTCTGCAAACCCATTTTTTGCAAATTTTGACAGGTGGGGGGGTCATAAAAAATTAAAAAATATTGACCAAAAATTCGAAAATAAACCAATGATGTAGCTAGATAGATATTTTAATAACAAATTCAGAGAGGCATTCCACTTTTAAATCGGGTAAAAATTTCAAAAGTTATGGGATAAGCAGTGCTGGGATCTGGTCAATTTTCTGCAAACCCATTTTTTGCAAATTTTGACAGGTCGGGGGTCATAAAAAATTACAAAATATTGACCAAAAATTCGAAAATAAACCAATAATGCAGCTAGATAGATATTTTAACAACAAATTCAGAGAGGTATTCCACTTTTAAATCGGGTAAAAATTTCAAAAGTTTGGGCTAAGCAGTGCTGGGATCTGGTCACTTTTCTGCAAACCCATTTTTTGCAAATTTTGACAGGTCGGGGGTCATAAAAAATTACAAAATATTGACCAAAAATTCGAAAATAAACCAATAATGCAGCTAGATAGATATTTTAACAACAAATTCAGAGAGGTATTCCACTTTTAAATCGGGTAAAAATTTCAAAAGTTTGGGCTAAGCAGTGCTGGGATCTGGTCACTTTTCTGCAAACCCATTTTTTGCAAATTTTGACAAGTCGGGGGTCATAAAAAACTACAAAATATTGACCAACAATTCGAAAATAAACCAATGATGCAGCTAGATAGATATTTTAATAACAAATTCAGAGAGGTATTCCACTTTTAAATCGGGTAAAAATTTCAAAAGTTATGGGCTAAGCAGTGCTGGGTTCTGGTCACTTTTCTGCAAACCCATTTTTTGCAAATTTTGACAGGTCGGGGGGTCATAAAAAATTACAAAATATTGACCAAAAATTCGAAAATAAACCAATAATGCAGCTAGATAGATATTCGAATAACAAATTCAGAGAGGTATTCCACTTTTAAATCGGGTAAAAATTTCAAAAGTTATGGGCTAAGCAGTGCTGGGATCTGGTCACTTTTCTGCAAACCCATTTTTTGCAAATTTTGACAGGTCGGGGGTCATAAAAAATGACGAAACATTGACCAAAAATTCGAAAATAAACCAATGATGCAGCTAGATAGATATTTTAACAACAAATTCAGAGAGGTATTCCACTTTTAAATCGGGTAAAAATTTCAAAAGTTTGGGCTAAGCAGTGCTGGGATCTGGTCACTTTTCTGCAAACCCATTTTTTGCAAATTTTGACAGGTCGGGGGTCATAAAAAACTACAAAATATTGACCAAAAATTCGAAAATAAACCAATAATGCAGCTAGATAGATATTCGAATAACGAATTCAGAGAGGTATTCCACTTTTAAATCGGGTAAAAATTTCAAAAGTTTGGGCTAAACAGTGCTGGGATCTGGTCACTTTTCTGCAAACCCATTTTTTGCAAATTTTGACAGGTCGGGGGTCATAAAAAATTACAAAATATTGACCAAAAATTCGAAAATAAACCAATAATGCAGCTAGATAGATATTTTAATAACAAATTCAGAGAGGTATTCCACTTTTAAATCGGGTAAAAATTTCAAAAGTTATGGGCTAAGCAGTGCTGGGTTCTGGTCACTTTTCTGCAAACCCATTTTTTGCAAATTTTGACAGGTCGGGGGTCATAAAAAATTACAAAATATTGACCAAAAATTCGAAAATAAACCAATAATGCAGCTAGATATATATTTTAATAGCAAATTCAGAGAGGTATTCCACTTTTAAATCGGGTAAAAATTTCAAAAGGTTTGGGATAAGCAGTGCTGGGATCTGGTCACTTTTCTGCAAACCCATTTTTTGCAAATTTTAACAAGTCGGGGGTCATAAAAAACTACAAAATATTGACCAAAAATTCGAAAATAAACCAATAATGCAGCTAGATAGATATTTTAATAACAAATTCAGAGAGGTATTCCACTTTTAAATCGGGTAAAAATTTCAAAAGTTTGGGCTAAGCAGTGCTGGGATCTGGTCACTTTTCTGCAAACCCATTTTTTTGCAAATTTTGACAGGTCGGGGGTCATAAAAAATGACGAAACATTGACCAAAAATTCGAAAATAAACCAATGATGTAGCTAGATAGATATTTTAATAACAAATTCAGAGAGGCATTCCACTTTTAAATCGGGTAAAAATTTCAAAAGTTATGGGCTAAGCAGTGCTGGGATCTGGTCACTTTTCTGCAAACCCATTTTTTTTGCAAATTTTGACAAGTCGGGGGTCATAAAAAATTACAAAATATTGACCAAAAATTCGAAAATAAACCAATGATGCAGCTAGATAGATATTTTAACAACAAATTCAGAGATGTATTCCACTTTTAAATCGGGTAAAAATTTCAAAAGTTTGGGCTAAGCAGTGCTGGGATCTTGTCACTTTTCTGCAGACCCATTTTTTGCAAATTTTGACAGGTCGGGGGTCATAAAAAATTACAAAATATTGACCAAAAATTCGAAAATAAACCAATAATGCAGCTAGATAGATATTCGAATAACAAATTCAGAGAGGTATTCCACTTTTAAATCGGGTAAAAATTTCAAAAGTTATGGGCTAAGCAGTGCTGGGATCTGGTCACTTTTCTGCAAACCCATTTTTTGCAAATTTTGACACGTCGGGGGTCATAAAAAATTACGAAACATTGACCAAAAATTCGAAAATAAACCAATGATGTAGCTAGATAGATATTTTAATAACAAATTCAGAGAGGTATTCCACTTTTAAATCGGGTAAAAATTTCAAAAGTTATGGGATAAGCAGTGCTGGGATCTGGTCACTTTTCTGGAAACCCATTTTTTGCAAATTTTGGCAGGTCGGGGGTCATAAAAAATTACAAAATATTGACCAAAAATTCGAAAATAAACCAATAATGCAGCTAGATAGATATTTTAACAACAAATTCAGAGAGGTATTCCACTTTTAAATCGGGTAAAAATTTCAAAAGTTATGGGATAAGCAGTGCTGGGATCTGGTCACTTTTCTGCAAACCCATTTTTTTGCAAATTTTGACAGGTCGGGGGTCATAAAAAATTACAAAATATTGACCAAAAATTCGAAAATAAACCAATAATGCAGCTAGATAGATATTTTAACAACAAATTCAGAGAGGTATTCCACTTTTAAATCGGGTAAAAATTTCAAAAGTTTGGGGTAAGCAGTGCTGGGATCTGGTCACTTTTCTGCAAACCCATTTTTTGCAAATTTTGACAGGTCTGGGGTCATAAAAAGCTACAAAATATTGACCAAAAATTCGAAAATAAACCAATAATGCAGCTAGATAGATATTTTAACAACAAATTCAGAGAGGTATTCCACTTTTAAATCGGGTAAAAATTTCAAAAGTTATGGGCTAAGCAGTGCTGGGATCTGGTCACTTTTCTGCAAACCCATTTTTTTTGCAAATTTTGACAGGTCGGGGGTCATAAAAAATGACGAAACATTGACCAAAAATTCGAAAATAAACCAATGATGTAGCTAGATAGATATTTTAATAACAAATTCAGAGAGGCATTCCACTTTTAAATCGGGTAAAAATTTCAAAAGTTATGGGATAAGCAGTGCTGGGATCTGGTCACTTTTCTGCAAACCCATTTTTTTTGCAAATTTTGACAGGTCGGGGGTCATAAAAAATTACAAAATATTGACCAAAAATTCGAAAATAAACCAATAATGCAGCTAGATAGATATTTTAACAACAAATTCAGAGAGGTATTCCACTTTTAAATCGGGTAAAAGATTCAAAAGTTTGGGCTAAGCAGTGCTGGGATCTTGTCACTTTTCTGCAAACCCATTTTTTGAAAATTTTGACAGGTCGGGGGTCATAAAAAATTACAAAATATTGACCAAAAATTCGAAAATAAACCAATAATGCAGCTAGATAGATATTTTAACAACAAATTCAGAGAGGTATTCCACTTTTAAATCGGGTAAAAATTTCAAAAGTTATGGGCTAAGCAGTGCTGGGATCTGGTCACTTTTCTGCAAACCCATTTTTTTGCAAATTTTGACAGGTCGGGGGTCATAAAAAATGACGAAACATTGACCAAAAATTCGAAAATAAACCAATGATGTAGCTAGATAGATATTTTAATAACAAATTCAGAGAGGTATTCCACTTTTAAATCGGGTAAAAATTTCAAAAGTTTGGGCTAAGCAGTGCTGGGATCTTGTCACTTTTCTGCAAACCCATTTTTTTGCAAATTTTGACAGGTCGGGGGTCATAAAAAATGACGAAACATTGACCAAAAATTCGAAAATAAACCAATGATGTAGCTAGATAGATATTTTAATAACAAATTCAGAGAGGCATTCCACTTTTAAATCGGGTAAAAATTTCAAAAGTTATGGGATAAGCAGTGCTGGGATCTGGTCACTTTTCTGCAAACCCATTTTTTTTGCAAATTTTGACAGGTCGGGGGTCATAAAAAATTACAAAATATTGACCAAAAATTCGAAAATAAACCAATAATGCAGCTAGATAGATATTTTAACAACAAATTCAGAGAGGTATTCCACTTTTAAATCGGGTAAAAGATTCAAAAGTTTGGGCTAAGCAGTGCTGGGATCTTATCACTTTTCTGCAAACCCATTTTTTGAAAATTTTGACAGGTCGGGGGGTCATAAAAAATTACAAAATATTGACCAAAAATTCGAAAATAAACCAATAATGCAGCTAGATAGATATTTTAACAACAAATTCAGAGAGGTATTCCACTTTTAAATCGGGTAAAAATTTCAAAAGTTATGGGCTAAGCAGTGCTGGGATCTGGTCACTTTTCTGCAAACCCATTTTTTGCAAATTTTGACAGGTCGGGGGTCATAAAAAACTACAAAATATTGACCAAAAATTCGAAAATAAACCAATAATGCAGCTAGATAGATATTTTAACAACAAATTCAGAGAGGTATTCCACTTTTAAATCGGGTAAAAATTTCAAAAGTTATGGGCTAAGCAGTGCTGGGTTCTGGTCACTTTTCTGCAAACCCATTTTTTGCAAATTTTGACAGGTCGGGGGTCATAAAAAATTACAAAATATTGACCAAAAATTCGAAAATAAACCAATAATGCAGCTAGATAGATATTTTAACAACAAATTCAGAGAGGTATTCCACTTTTAAATCGGGTAAAAATTTGAAAAGTTATGGGCTAAGCAGTGCTGGGATCTGGTCACTTTTCTGCAAACCCATTTTTTGCAAATTTTGACAGGTCGGGGGTCATAAAAAACTACAAAATATTGACCAAAAATTCGAAAATAAACCAATAATGCAGCTAGATAGATATTTTAACAACAAATTCAGAGAGGTATTCCACTTTTAAATCGGGTAAAAATTTCAAAAGTTATGGGCTAAGCAGTGCTGGGTTCTGGTCACTTTTCTGCAAACCCATTTTTTGCAAATTTTGACAGGTCGGGGGTCATAAAAAACTACAAAATATTGACCAAAAATTCGAAAATAAACCAATAATGCAGCTAGATAGATATTTTAACAACAAATTCAGAGAGGTATTCCACTTTTAAATCGGGTAAAAATTTCAAAAGTTTGGGCTAAGCAGTGTTGGGATCTGGTCACTTTTCTGCAAACCCATTTTTTGCAAATTTTGACAGGTCGGGGGTCATAAAAAATGACGAACCATTGACCAAAAATTCGAAAATAAACCAATGATGTAGCTAGATAGATATTTTAATAACAAATTCAGAGAGGCATTCCACTTTTAAATCGGGTAAAAATTTCAAAAGTTATGGGACAAGCAGTGCTGGGATCTGGTCACTTTTCTGCAAACCCATTTTTTGCAAATTTTGACAGGTCGGGGGTCATAAAAAATTACAAAATATTGACCAAAAATTCGAAAATAAACCAATAATGCAGCTAGATAGATATTTTAACAACAAATTCAGAGAGGTATTCCACTTTTAAATCGGGTAAAAATTTCAAAAGTTTGGGCTAAGCAGTGCTGGGATCTTGTCACTTTTCTGCAAACCCATTTTTTGCAAATTTTGACAGGTCGGGGGTCATAAAAAATTACAAAATATTGACCAAAAATTCGAAAATAAACCAATAATGCAGCTAGATAGATATTTTAACAACAAATTCAGAGAGGTATTCCACTTTTAAATCGGGTAAAAATTTCAAAAGTTATGGGCTAAGCAGTGCTGGGATCTGGTCACTTTTCTGCAAACCCATTTTTTGCAAATTTTGACAGGTCGGGGGTCATAAAAAATTAAAAAATATTGACCAAAAATTCGAAAATAAACCAATAATGCAGCTAGATAGATATTTTAACAACAAATTCAGAGAGGTATTCCACTTTTAAATCGGGTAAAAATTTCAAAAGTTATGGGCTAAGCAGTGCTGGGATCTGGTCACTTTTCTGCAAACCCATTTTTTTTGCAAATTTTGACAGGTCGGGGGTCATAAAAAATTACAAAATATTGACCAAAAATTCGAAAATAAACCAATAATGCAGCTAGATAGATATTTTAACAACAAATTCAGAGAGGTATTCCACTTTTAAATCGGGTAAAAATTTCAAAAGTTTGGGCTAAGCAGTGCTGGGATCTTGTCACTTTTCTGCAAACATAAAAAATTACAAAATATTGACCAAAAATTCGAAAATAAACCAATAATGCAGCTAGATAGATATTTTAACAACAAATTCAGAGAGGTATTCCACTTTTAAATCGGGTAAAAATTTCAAAAGTTATGGGCTAAGCAGTGCTGGGATCTGGTCACTTTTCTGCAAACCCATTTTTTGCAAATTTTGACAGGTCGGGGGTCATAAAAAATTACAAAATATTGACCAAAAATTCGAAAATAAACCAATAATGCAGCTAGATAGATATTTTAATAACAAATTCAGAGAGGTATTCCACTTTTAAATCGGGTAAAAATTTCAAAAGTTATGGGCTAAGCAGTGCTGGGTTCTGGTCACTTTTCTGCAAACCCATTTTTTGCAAATTTTGACAGGTCGGGGGGTCATAAAAAATTACAAAATATTGACCAAAAATTCGAAAATAAACCAATAATGCAGCTAGGATATTCGAATAACAAATTCAGAGAGGTATTCCACTTTTAAATCGGGTAAAAATGTCAAATTTTGACAGGTCGGGGGTCATAAGAAATTACAAAATATTGACCAAAAATTCGAAAATAAACCAATAATGCAGCTAGATAGATATTTTAACAACAAA
The DNA here is from genome assembly GCF_018152265.1 of Drosophila ficusphila. Taxonomy (NCBI): domain Eukaryota; kingdom Metazoa; phylum Arthropoda; class Insecta; order Diptera; family Drosophilidae; genus Drosophila; species Drosophila ficusphila. The sequence continues at coordinate 50,761 of NW_025064473.1, forward strand.
TTCAGAGAGGTATTCCACTTTTAAATCGGGTAAAAATTTCAAAAGTTGTGGGCTAAGCAGTGCTGGGATCTGGTCACTTTTCTGGAAACCCATTTTTTGCAAATTTTGACAGGTCGGGGGTCATAAAAAATTAAAAAATATTGACCAAAAATTCGAAAATAAACCAATAATGCAGCTAGATAGATATTTTAATAACAAATTCAGAGAGGTATTCCACTTTTAAATCGGGTAAAAATGTCAAAAGTTATGGGCTAAGCAGTGCTGGGATCTGGTCACTTTTCTGCAAACCCATTTTTTGCAAATTTTGACAGGTCGGGGGTCATAAAAAACTACAAAATATTGACCAAAAATTCGAAAATAAACCAATAATGCAGCTAGATAGATATTTTAACAACAAATTCAGAGAGGTATTCCACTTTTAAATCGGGTAAAAATTTCAAAAGTTATGGGATAAGCAGTGCTGGGATCTGGTCACTTTTCTGGAAACCCATTTTTTGCAAATTTTGACAGGTCGGGGGTCATAAAAAATTAAAAAATATTGACCAAAAATTCGAAAATAAACCAATAATGCAGCTAGATATATATTTTAATAGCAAATTCAGAGAGGTATTCCACTTTTAAATCGGGTAAAAATTTCAAAAGGTTTGGGATAAGCAGTGCTGGGATCTGGTCACTTTTCGGCAAACCCATTTTTTGCAAATTTTAACAAGTCGGCGGTCATAAAAAACTACAAAATATTGACCAAAAATTCGAAAATAAACCAATAATGCAGTTAGATAGATATTTTAATAACAAATTCAGAGAGGTATTCCACTTTTAAATCGGGTAAAAATTTCAAAAGTTTGGGCTAAGCAGTGCTGGGATCTGGTCACTTTTCTGCAAACCCATTTTTTGCAAATTTTGACAGGTCGGGGGTCATAAAAAATTAAAAAATATTGACCAAAAATTCGAAAATAAACCAATAATGCAGCTAGATAGATATTTTAACAACAAATTCAGAGAGGTATTCCACTTTTATTATTATTATTATTAGGGGGGAAAAGGTTACCTCGACCCAACTGGATCTATTGTACCCCCTATCTGAGCTTAGAGCTCACCCATCAGCCCGGCTCCTTCGATAAGGTTAAGGAGCTTTATCGGGTCGATGCCTCCAGAGGTCCCAAGTGTAAGGAACCTGGACCCGAGGTTTCTGTACCTCAGGCTACTTAGTGCTGGGCAATCTGATATTATGTGTAGGGAGGTTTCATCCTCGCTATCACAGAATCTGCATGTTTTCCTGTTTGTAATCCCTATATTAAATAGGTGTCTCCTTAGTTTGCAGTGTCCGGTTAGTAAACCGGTCACTATCCTAAGTGAGTTCTTCCCTAGTAGTATAAGTTTCTTAAACCTCTTCATGTCATAATTGACGATGAGGGTTTTGGCTTGTCTTTGGCCTGTGGTGTCTGCCCAGCAGGCTTGCCTCATATGTACCTCTTCTGTTCTTAGGTAATCTTTGACTGTGTGTCTGCCTATGCCACAGTAAGGCTCGGGTCCTATAAGGGGTCTTTCCGCCCCTAGTTTTGCTAGCCTGTCGGCTAGTTCATTCCCGGATATGTCTTTGTGTCCTGGAATCCATCTTAATGACAGCCTGTTGTTGCTGCCCAGGAGGTTCAGCTTTGTTCTTACTTCTCGTACCAGCTTCGAGGTGATTCTATTGCTGCATAGTGCAGTAATAGCCGCTCGACTGTCCGAGAGGATCGCAATGTCCTTGTTTGTGTACCCACGCTTCATATTGAGCTCTGCACACCGTCCTATGGCGCAAACTTCAGCTTGGAATATGCTGGTGTATTGGCCTAACGATTCATGGTATTTGATTCGTGGTCCTACTACTCCAAGGCCAGTGCCTTGGTGTGTTAAAGACCCGTCCGTATACCATGCTATAGTGTGACTCGCCATGGAGTGTACTTCCTTCATGGTGGTCCATTCTTTCTTGTTGCTCAGATGAGCAGAGAAATTCTTTTCAAAGATGAATTCTACTGTCATTTCGTCCCTGGGGTGTGAGCTCAGGGGAAGTTCGACTAGTAGTTTTGATGCATCCCTAGAACTGAGGATGCGGTCACTGCCATTACTACAAGAAGTGATTCTTAGTAGGGTGGCCTTCCGCTGTAACTCCACTACGCAGTGTAGCGGAGTGAGTTCCATGAGAACTTCCAGTGCCGCAGTGGGGCAGGTTCTCATTGCTCCTGTCATACATATACATGCCAGTCTTTGCAGCCTCTGGAGCTGTTTCTGTGCGGTAACGAGCCTAGCTCGTTTACCCCAGGCTACTGCCCCATATGTGAGTATTGGCCTCACAATTATGAGGTATAACCATCTGATAATTTGGGGTGAGGTCCCCCAAGATTTCCCTGCAATTTTCCGACAGGTGAAGAGAGCCCTGAGGCACTTATCCACTGTCTTTTGCATATGGGTTGCGAACGTTAGCCTTCTGTCGAAGGTAACTCCGAGGTACTTGACTTCCCGGCTTATTGCTACGGGAGTACCTAGTAGTATGATTTGTCTCATCTTCTTTAGCTTGTACTTCTTTGTAAAAGGAACAATGACTGTTTTTGCGGGGTTGAGGTTAAGCCCAACTTCCCTGCACCAGTCGAGCGTTATCTTGAGTCCGAGTTGGACAATATCGCAAAGCGTTTCTTCAAATTTCCCTTTGGCTACTATTACTATGTCATCGGCATAGCCCTGACATTGTATTCCTCTGTCGGCGAGTTTCTTTAGTAGTTCATCTACTAGTAGGCTCCACAATAGAGGAGACAAGACTCCACCTTGCGGACATCCTCTGCTTGTGGCAACGATCATTGTGCTGTTGCCAATGGTCGCCATTGCCTGCCTGGAGCTTAACAAGGCTCCAATCCACCTTCTTGTTGTAGCATCTATATTCCTTCTGGTGAGGGCCGCTAAGACAGCATCATGCGACGCATTGTCAAAGGCTCCCTCTATATCCAGAAAGGCGCAGATTGCAACTTCTTTGTTGTCCACTACCCCTTCAAGGGTGTGACAAAGTTGGTACAGTGCAGTGTCTGTTGAACGACCTGCCCTGTATGCGTGCTGCGTGGGTTGCAGCGGACAGTCCTTAAGAACTGTGCTCCTAATATGGTAGTCTACCAGCTTTTCCAACGTTTTAAGGCAAAACGAAGTTAAGCTGATAGGTCTGAAGGACTTTGGGTTGGTGATGTCTTTCTTCCCTGCTTTGGGGATGAAGACCACCCTAGCTCTACGCCACGCATTTGGGATGTGTCCAATTGCTAGGCTACTTAGCATCAGTCTCCTTAAGCGGGTTAGGAGTAAATCCAGTCCCTGCTGCAGGAATGATGGAGAGATACCATCCAGACCAGGTGACTTGAATGGTTGGAAGGTCCCAATTGCCCATTTAAGTCTCTCCGGAGAGACCAGATACTTGGCAATTGCCCAGTCCTCTGAGCTTGGTCTGAGGTGTCTTGGAGTGGACGGTGCCTCCATTGGGTTGGACGTATCTTCCGCCAGGGGTGAGCTCCCGGGGAAGTGTGTCTTAAAGAGTAAAGCTAGTTTATCCCTGTCGTCGGAAGTGTAAGAATTATCACATTTCCTCAGGGCTAGGTTACTTTCTGGTGCAACTTTGGCCATGGCCTTGTGCAATCTTGCCCCTTCATGGGCCGTGCTGATTGCCTCACAGAAGTCTCTGTAGTTCTTCCGTTTGGCCTTCCTGATCTCTTTGTTGTAGAGCGTCAGGCTTTGTTTATAATGTCTCCAGTTATCCTCGCTCGTTTTTGCTCTGTTGAAGAGCCGGCGGGTGGAGATTCTGAGCCGTTCCAGGTTGTCATTCCACCATGGGGCGTCTCTATCTGCTTTCCGTCTGCCAAGAGGGCAACTGTCCTCAAAAGCATTGGTTATCTTCTTGCAGAGGTTATCCACTGCCTGATCCAATTCTAAGGAGTATCTGGGTATACCTGACGGTTCGTTAGAGAGATTAAGCTCAAGAGAGGACTTGAACCAATCCCAGTTTGTTTTCTTGGGATTCCTTTTGGGGGCGTCCCTAGCGGTGTTGAAGTCTACTTCAAATCTAATGATTCGGTGATCCGACATTGATTCCTCTGGCGACACATGCCAGTTCTTGATAAGTGGTCCTAGAGACCTGCTCATCAGAGTTATGTCTAGGACCTCCTCTCTTACTCTAGTAATGAATGTCGGTGTGGACCCGACATTAGCGATTTCTAGGTTACTATTTACAATAAACTCTATTAGCTGCTCACCTCTGTTGTTGACGTCGGTGCTTCCCCATATCACGTGATGTGCATTGGCGTCACATCCTATGATTAGGGGTAACTTCTTCCTTCTGCAGCATTCCACGAGTCCGATGATTTCCGGTGGTGGGCATGCTGCATCCCCAGCGAAATAAGCCGATGCTATGGCGATCGCTGGTAACTTTCCTGTGCCGCTCAGCGTTACTGCGACACAGTCACTGGTTAGGAACTCTGAAAAGATATTATAGTTGATATCTTTCCTTATTAATATGCATGCTCTTGGGTGTGCACCCCGTTGGTCGCATATTACCTTTGATTCCTTGGTGTACAGGCCTTTAATGCCCTGATTGCACCAAGGCTCCTGAATGAGAGCTAGCCCGAGATGTTGGGAGGTGAACAACCTGGCCAGGACGGCGGATGCCGCCTTGGCCCGGTGCAAGTTCACCTGGGCTAGCTGCGTGCTGCGATGTGCAGCCATTACTGGAGCGGGTGCTCCATGTTTTGTGAAGGGGGCGGGCATTCCCCTTCACTGCCTTCGGTCAGGGTGACGTCGGCCTCCTTCTCGTCGATATCTTCTCGGAGGGGCTCTTGTGCCACCTCCTGGGAGTGTGAGAGAAGTTCGTCCTCACTCTCCACGTCCATATCGGCGATAGCTTCCTCCTTTGCACCCAATGGCTCTTGTGGCTTTCCGAGGGATTCCTCGGCCTCCACTTTGCCGTCTTTGGGGCCGGGGGGCGCTGCTTCTGTTGCCGCCGTCTTCGCCGCCTTCCTGAGACCACTCACCGAGACGGTCCCGAATCTAAAGTTCAGCTGGTGCCCTTTAGAGACGATCTCATCTCGGGTGAGTTGGTCTATCCCAATAACGAGGAGTGCTCCGCCTCCGTCGTTCCTTCGGGAGATCACCTTCCAGGAATCGACCTCCATTCTATTCTGGCGTCCCAGCATCATCAGAAGCTCCTCATCGCTTCTTTCTGCGCTTCTAGGGCAGAAGACTGTGACATTGTATGCCGCAGGAATGTCTTCCCCTACCCTAGTGTCAAGGGGCACGCCCTTCCAAGTCCTCAGCTGAGGCGTCACAGTCCTCAGCCAGTCCGCTGAATCCTGGTCTAAGCAGTCTATCAGGAGATATCCGACCCTAAAGTGGATACCTCTGAAGGCGACTGCTGAGTCCCATTCAGACGTGACTACATCGTCCATTATGGCCTCCTCCAGCTCGGCAAGCTCTTCGTTGCTCAGGTATACCTGCGGGTAGTCCTCAGGTAGTACCGCAACTCTTACTCTCTTGGCGGCCTCCGCGTAGGAGGTGCCCGTGAGAGGAGCCGTGGAAGTGGAGGGTGGCTGCTTCTCACCCTTGTCACCCGCCTTCGACACGCTGGGTGCGCCAGCAGATGCCTTAGGGGGGTCTCCTCGTCGCCGCCGCCTTCGATGTGGTTGGCTCATCAGGCCTTGGTGGACGGGGGTGGGGTGCCGCTGCCTCTTTGATGCCCTCGGACTTGGCCCTCTTCGGGGTGTCCATCGGAGGGGTGAGGGTGCTATTTGCCCGCTTGCTGGCAGGGGCAACATTTTGTGCCACTGGTCGTGGCTCCTTCGCCTTCTTCAGAGCTTCAACAGGTGTCATGCCCTGTTGAAGGTACCTGAGGTACCATTTGACCTTGGACCCCGACAGGCCTTTCCTGTAGGGGTCGCCAAGGCCTCCTGGTTGCCCTCTGGCTGGAAGGACATCTGCCTTATTGGCGGGCTTGATCTTCGGTACAGCCGCGGGGGTGGGCAAGCCGGCCGGGATGGTCCTGCCGGTAGCCCACGTTCCCGAACTGGAACCGTCGATCTTTGTGGGGGTCGTCCCACATTCTGCGTCCGCGACGCACTCCTGATGGAAGCTGCGCTCCTGGGTGGGGCTGGTCCCACCTGGGGTCGCACTCCGTCAAGGAGTCTTTCTTCAAGGAGCCTTGCGGCACTTGAGGCAGGGATATCCTGCGGTAGTTTATTGGTATTAATCTTCTTCATGATCAAATCCCACGAGTTGCGGAGAATGTATGGTCCGCCCGGGCAAAGATCCGCCATACCCGGGTAAGGCGCAGTTAGGACAGGCGGTCGCCACTTGCCTGAACCCTCCGTGAGAGACTGGGCTATTTGTTAATCCGGGCCCCCAGCCAGGCTGACTATCGGCACGGGTCGGATGACACCTTAGTCCGGCCCGGAGTGAGATTGTGTGGGGAGGGGAGTTGATAGGTAGTCGTGAGGGAAGAGGAGTGTGTGAGGCTATACTTTCGAAGACGGCCAAACAAACGTCTCATCAGTACACCGACTCCGGTGTACCCGCTGTTTGTCCGGGGTTGCTTATTAGCTTTCGCCTATTCGCAACTAACCTTATAGAAGGCCGTTCGCTATCCGCAACCTGCGACCCGCCTGGCGGCCCCAGCTAAGCCCCCTCTTGAACATCCCACTAGTTCTCGAGGACCAAGTATTATTATTCCACTTTTAAATCGGGTAAAAATTTCAAAAGGTTTGGGATAAGCAGTGCTGGGATCTGGTCACTTTTCTGCAAACCCATTTTTTGCAAATTTTAACAAGTCGGGGGTCATAAAAAACTACAAAATATTGACCAAAAATTCGAAAATAAACCAATAATGCAGCTAGATAGATATTTTAATAACAAATTCAGAGAGGTATTCCACTTTTAAATCGGGTAAAAATTTCAAAAGTTTGGGCTAAGCAGTGCTGGGATCTGGTCACTTTTCTGCAAACCCATTTTTTGCAAATTTTGACAGGTCGGGGGTCATAAAAAATTACAAAATATTGACCAAAAATTCGAAAATAAACCAATAATGCAGCTAGATAGATATTTTAACAACAAATTCAGAGAGGTATTCCACTTTTAAATCGGGTAAAAATTTCAAAAGTTTGGGCTAAGCAGTGCTGGGATCTTGTCACTTTTCTGGAAACCCATTTTTTGCAAATTTTGACAGGTCGGGGGTCATAAAAAATTAAAAAATATTGACCAAAAAATTCGAAAATAAACCAATAATGCAGCTAGATAGATATTTTAACAACAAATTCAGAGAGGTATTCCACTTTTAAATCGGGTAAAAATTTCAAAAGTTATGGGCTAAGCAGTGCTGGGATCTGGTCACTTTTCTGCAAACCCATTTTTTGCAAATTTTGACAGGTCGGGGGTCATAAAAAATTAAAAAATATTGACCAAAAATTCGAAAATAAACCAATAATGCAGCTAGATAGATATTTTAATAGCAAATTCAGAGAGGTATTCCACTTTTAAATCGGGTAAAAATTTCAAAAGGTTTGGGATAAGCAGTGCTGGGATCTGGTCACTTTTCTGCAAACCCATTTTTTGCAAATTTTAACAAGTCGGGGGTCATAAAAAACTACAAAATATTGACCAAAAATTCGAAAATAAACCAATAATGCAGCTAGATAGATATTTTAATAACAAATTCAGAGAGGTATTCCACTTTTAAATCGGGTAAAAATTTCAAAAGTTATGGGCTAAGCAGTGCTGGGTTCTGGTCACTTTTCTGCAAACCCATTTTTTGCAAATTTTGACAGGTCGGGGGTCATAAAAAATTACAAAATATTGACCAAAAATTCGAAAATAAACCAATAATGCAGCTAGGATATTCGAATAACAAATTCAGAGAGGTATTCCACTTTTAAATCGGGTAAAAATGTCAAAAGTTATGGGCTAAGCAGTGCTGGGATCTGGTCACTTTTCTGCAAACCCATTTTTTGCAAATTTTGACAGGTCGGGGGTCATAAGAAATTAAAAATATTGACCAAAAATTCGAAAATAAACCAATAATGCAGCTAGATAGATATTCTAATAACAAATTCAGAGAGGTATTCCACTTTTTAAATCGGGTAAAAATTTCAAAAGTTTGGGCTAAGCAGTGCTGGGATCTGGTCACTTTTCTGCAAACCCATTTTTTGCAAATTTTGACAGGTCGGGGGTCATAAAAAACTACAAAATATTGACCAAAAATTCGAAAATAAACCAATAATGCAGCTAGATAGATATTTTAACAACAAATTCAGAGAGGTATTCCACTTTTAAATCGGGTAAAAATTTCAAAAGTTTGGGCTAAGCAGTGCTGGGATCTTATCACTTTTCTGGAAACCCATTTTTTGCAAATTTTGACAGGTCGGGGGGTCATAAAAAATTAAAAAATATTGACCAAAATTCGAAAATAAACCAATAATGCAGCTAGATAGATATTTTAACAACAAATTCAGAGAGGTATTCCACTTTTAAATCGGGTAAAAATTTCAAAAGTTATGGGCTAAGCAGTGCTGGGATCTGGTCACTTTTCTGCAAACCCATTTTTTGCAAATTTTGACAGGTCGGGGGTCATAAAAAATTAAAAAATATTGACCAAAAATTCGAAAATAAACCAATAATGCAGCTAGATAGATATTTTAATAGCAAATTCAGAG
>NW_025064474.1:0-586 GCF_018152265.1 Drosophila ficusphila
ATTAACTATGAATCCACTTTTACGGTAGCCAAATGTTCCGTCATATTATTAGTGACGCATATAAGATCATGTCAAAGTAAAAGAAACAAAGTAATGTTTGAGATTAACTATGAATCCACTTTTACGGTAGCCAAATGTTCCGTCATATTATTAGTGACGCATATAAGATCATGTCAAAGTAAAAGAAACAAAGTAATGTTTGAGATTAACTATGAATCCACTTTTACGGTAGCCAAATGTTCCGTCATATTATTAGTGACGCATATAAGATCATGTCAAAGTAAAAGAAACAAAGTAATGTTTGAGATTAACTATGAATCCACTTTTACGGTAGCCAAATGTTCCGTCATATTATTAGTGACATATAAGATCATGTCAAAGTAAAAGAAACAAAGTAATGTTTGAGATTAACTATGAATCCACTTTTACGGTAGCCAAATGTTCCGTCATATTATTAGTGACGCATATAAGATCATGTCAAAGTAAAAAAACAAAGTAATGTTTGAGATTAACTATGAATCCACTTTTACGGTAGCCAAATGTTCCGTCATATTATTAGTGACGCATATAAGATCATGTCAAACAA
>NW_025064475.1:0-940 GCF_018152265.1 Drosophila ficusphila
TTATAAAATCACTTATTTTTGTATTATTCAATATCAGTAGAAATTTCATGCTTGTAATATTAATTCCTCTTTCATCGTTTATCAATTTTTGATATGTTTTGGGATTCATTAAAATGACTTTGGTCAAATTATGGCCAAACATGATTCCAAAATTTTTCCCAAAAATACCCGAAAGCAATGAACTTATAAGAACAGGTAAAAAGAGCCACCTTTTTGAAGACAAGAACTTTTCTTTTGGGGTATTGATCGTTTGGGGATCGAGAAAACGTAATGCTTAGTTTTATGCTTTTAAGTGTATTTAGATGTAGTTTCGATGCACCGTATGTAGCTTATTGTAGCCTCTTCAGTACATACAATAAATGTTTGTTCGCTTTCAGGCGACTTAGACTCTTTTATGGAAACCATCTTCGTCGAAAAAAGCACACAGTATACTTAGAATTAAAAATATCCGTTCTAAGTCTTAACAGATCATGTATTCCTTGGTGAGATCAATAAGTAAATAACCATGAGGTTGATTTTATTTGCTCCTTTATATATTCTGAATAACTCTGTTGGGTTTTCAGGATAGAACATCTTATGACATTGCAAGTGCCTAGCTTATCACGAGTATTTTTCAAAACAAAAATGTGTTTTGTATTTGGCAGAAATATCTCTCGTATGTGATGATTTATGAAATATATTTTGAGTTACCACTACCACAGATAAATTTCTATGGTGTGATCCTTTACACATGAACAACTCATAAAGATTTTTATTAAATGCTCCCATCATCAGATCATCAGGATTAAAAGAATTGGTTGATTAGTTTCATTTTCAATTGTTTCCAGGAACTCCTTTATAGTACCCAACCTTGTCAAAAATAGGGCTCTGCACTCTCCTCACATAACACCATATGATTCTATCAATTGAAATACTTATAAGCTCAGACTTTTCGAAAATC
>NW_025064476.1:0-563 GCF_018152265.1 Drosophila ficusphila
TAATATGACGGAATATTTGGCTACCGTAAAAGTGGATTCATAGTTAATCTCAAACATTACTTTGTTTCTTTTACTTTGACATGATCTTATATGCGTCACTAATAATATGACGGGACATTTGGCTACCGTAAAAGTGGATTCATAGTTAATCTCAAACATTACTTTGTTTCTTTTACTTTGACATGATCTTATATGCGTCACTAATAATATGACGGGACATTTGGCTACCGTAAAAGTGGATTCATAGTTAATCTCAAACATTACTTTGTTTCTTTTACTTTGACATGATCTTATATGCGTCACTAATAATATGACGGGACATTTGGCTACCGTAAAAGTGGATTCATAGTTAATCTCAAACATTACTTTGTTTCTTTTACTTTGACATGATCTTATATGTCACTAATAATATGACGGAACATTTGGCTACCGTAAAAGTGGATTCATAGTTAATCTCAAACATTACTTTGTTTCTTTTACTTTGACATGATCTTATATGTCACTAATAATATGACGGAACATTTGGCTACCGTAAAAGTGGATTCATAGTTAATCTCAAACAT
>NW_025064477.1:0-2190 GCF_018152265.1 Drosophila ficusphila
ATTAATAAGGGGAATCAGCCCTATAAAAAAAAATCCACAAAATTCCTACAATCCATGTAACCAATTTCAAAAATCAAGATAGCCAATGTTGCCTGTAGGCAACAGTGGGGCATGAAAGGGTTAATGAAATCTATATAAACAGGTTCGAAAAAAATTCTTCCGCCGCAAATTTGTTTAAAAGGGCATTAACGATACCTGGCAAATTGATTTGGTTGAAAGGATACCATTTGGTATTGAAAATGAGGGAGCACGGTATTTATCAACCGTTATTCGTTAAATTTTCTCAAAATATGCCAACGCCGTAGCAGTGGAAATCAAAGTCTGCTCAGGATGTAGCTGACGCAATGAAAACTGTTTTCAAAACGGCGGGATCTAAACTAAACAAGAAAGGAAATTAGCTTTTGGAAGCAAAGCTTATATAATTCTTGCAGACAGCAAAATACATAAAGCGCTACAACAACATCGAAGCCGTGATTGTTATTGTATTATCAACATTTATTTTCAAAGTACTAGTGACCTAATTTGTTCTAAGACCCTTCTAAAAGTGGCTACCAAATGTCGTAAAATTGCATCATCAATTAATGCACCAATTTGTAGGAGAGGAACAAGAAAGGATAACCTAACTCCATTGACAAACCCACCACACTTACGAGTATTTATTGAATCAGACGCCTGGGCCGCGGATTATCAGTGTGGGCGAGTTTCTTAAACGTTGTGTAGGTAGTAAAAAGTTGAAGGGAATAAAAAAAGGGGGAAATAAAACGAAATACAACGTGAAATAACTTGATTTGGTAAGTCATTCATTTGTATACAGTTCGAAGTGGATGTTAATTCCCACCAGGACTGAGCCTTACAGCTAGGACCCAGTCATTTATTACAATTATAATTAATGTAGCTCTAATCAGAAAATTCGCTATATATTTTTCTTCCAATTTTTTATCAATGTAATCTGTGAGAGACAACACATGGAAATCTTCTTGTCGCAAGAACAGCGTATAGCAAACAGGTGCTTGTTTTCAGCCTTGCTCGATATGCGCTAAAATCTGTCTCAGATAAGGACCAGAAATGCCCTGGTATATTGCCCTGACTCTTGCTCTACTAATATCGAAGCAGGAGCGAAAATTCGTGTTTGAGAAAACTGTTGCCTCGCTCTGAGAAGCAGAAGTGCACGACCTGGTTTCATTGAACCTGTAAGAACGCCGCAGCTACGTAAATACCAAGAGAGAAATTCCAGAATAACGAGACGACGGCAGCAGGTCCTAAATACTGCCAGACATGGCCGGCCGCAGGACTATTGAGGAAAATCGTGAGTCTGAGCGCGAATTGACGCTGCAGCGCGAGTTTCTGACCAGTCGGCAGGCAACGAGCCACCGGCTGCTTCACCCAGAGTTACCTCCTTAGGAATGACACATTGACTATGACAATATTGACTTGATGCAACTATGTTGCAACATATAAATTGTTATAATCACCAAGCCAGCCACGACCCACTCTGATCCATCTGATATTACAAATCAACATAATGTTGACACTGAAACAGGATGCCCTGACCTCAGCCACAGGAAAGACGACACGGTCAGCCACCTTAACAATTTGTATACACAAACACTTTGCCCCCCATTTGTATTTATGTACAAGCGTACTTATGTACTAGCATATAAGATCAGAAGATTTGGTGAGCGGCGGCTTCAATAGGCACCAGCTGAACAATATATGAAGTCAAATTTGAAAACCAACTGGAAGACTAGTAAAAGTCAACGTCTAATCATTCTGAAAATAATATTATTTGAAAATACGTCTGATCAGTGCCTAAGCCTCAACCCAACTACTAAATTCAAATCGAACGCAATTCAAATTCTCGATGTTTGCCTTTTGTTTTGCTATTTGCCCTGTACGGCAACACTGTCTTCGAATTGTCATTTCTAATTACTTTTGCACTCTTTTCGCTTATCGCTTCCTGGCCTTAGTCCACAGGCAAGCCTTCAACCTAGTTCGAATCTGTCTACGTTTCATCAAGGTCACACACACCGACGGCTGCCAATCACGGTTATATAAGCTATTGTCTGAAGCACAGACAAATCGGTCTATCGGTTAATATAATTTCTTTTCGCTAAAAAAAGGCAATGGACAATTCGGTCTGTCGGCTCAATCAAATCTACAAAAACAATAACTCTGTGGAATTTAAGGCCT